>NC_079194.1:284118393-284317079 GCF_029499605.1 Hyla sarda | reverse complement strand
TCCCATGTCCACCCTCCCCGTCACCCATGTCCACCCTCCCCGTCACCCATGTCCACCCTCCCCGTCACCCATGTCACCCTCCCGTCACCCATGTCCACCCTCCCCGTCACCCATGTCCACCCTCCCCCTGTCACCCATGTCCCACCCTCCCCCGTCACTCATGTCCACACCCCCCGTCACCCATGTCCACCCTCCCCGTCACTCATGTCCACCCCCTCTCACACATGTCCCCCCACCTATCATCCCCGTCACCCATTTCCACCCTCCTGTCATCCATGTCTGCCTTGTCCACTCCCCAGTCTACCCTGTCACCCATGTCCACCCTCCTGTCACCCATGTCCACCCTCCGTCACCCATGTTCACCTTCATGTCACCCATGTCCACCCCCCTCTCTACACATGTCCCCCCCACCTATCATCCCAGTCACCCATGTCCACCTCCCCTCTCACCCATGTCCACCCTCCTGTCATCCATGTCTGCCTTGTCCACTCCCGTCCATCTCTGTCACTCATGTTTACCCCCGTAGTCTACCCTGTCACCCCAGTCCACCCCTCTCTGTCACTTCTGTCCCTCTTTTACCCCCATGTCTACCCCTCTGACCCCGTCACCCATGTCCACCCCCCCCTGTCACCCATGTCCACCCCCCCTGTCACCCATGTCCACCCCCTGTCACCCATGTCCACCCCCCCCTGTCACCCATGTCCACCCCCCCCTGTCACCCATGTCCACCCCCCCTGTCACCCATGTCCACCCTCCCTGTCACCCATGTCCACCCTCCCCGTCACTCATGTCCACCCTCCCTGTCACCCATGTCCACCCTCCCCGTCACTCATGTCCACCCTCCCCGTCACTCATGTCCACCCTCCCCGTCACCCATGTCCACCCTTCCTGTCACCCATGTCCACCCTTCCTGTCACCCATGTCCACCCTTCCTGTCACCCATGTCCACCCTCCCTGTCACCCATGTCCACCCTCCCCGTCACCCATGTCCACCCTCCCTGTCACCCATGTCCACCCTCCCTGTCACCCATGTCCACCCTCCCTGTCACTCATGTCCACCCTCCCCGTCACTCATGTCCACCCCCTCTCACACATGTCCCCCCACCTGTCATCCCGTCACCCATGTCCACCCCCTCTCACACATGTCCCCCCACCTGTCATCCCCGTCACTCATGTCCACCCCCTCTCACACATGTCCCCCCACCTGTCATCCCCGTCACCCATGTCCACCTCCCCTCTCACCCATGTCCACCCTCCTGTCATCCATGTCTGCCTTGTCCACTCCCCTGTCCAACCCTGTCACTCAAGTTTACCCCCCCCCGTCTACCCCCGTAGTCTACCCTGTCACCATGTCCACCCTCCTGTTCACCCATCTGTCCCTTTGTCACCCTTGTCCACCCCTCTGACCCCCTGTCTCCCATGTCCACTCTCCTGTCATCCATGTCCACCCCCATCCAACCCTCTGTCACCCCTGCCCATCCCTGTCACCCATGTTCACCCTCCATTGTCCACCCCTCTGACCACATCCTTGTCACCCATGTCCACCCTTCCCTGTCACCCATGTCCACCCTTCCCTGTCACCCATGTCACCCATGTTCACCTTCCTGTCACCCATGTCCACCCCCCATCACTCATGTCCACCCGCACTAACACATGTCCCCCCACCTATCATCCCCCTCATCCATGTCCAACCCCCCTCTCACCCATGTCCACCCTCCTGTCATCCAAGTCTGCCTTGTCCACTCCCCTGTCCATCCCTGTCACTCATGTTTACCCCCCTGTCTACCCCCGTTGTCTACTCTGTCACCCATGTCCACCCTCCTGTTCACCCATCTGTCCCTTTGTTACTCCAGTCCACCCCTCTGTCACTCCTGTCCCTCTTTTACCCCCTTGTCCACCCCTCTGACCCCCTGTCCACCCTCCTGTCACCCATGTCCACCCCCTGTCCACCCCTCTGTCACCCCTATGCCCCATCACCCATTTTCACTCTTCTACACCCATCTATCACCCTTGTACACCTCCCTACACCCCTCTGTACACTCCTCTACACCCCTCTGTCACCCATGTACACTTCTCTACAGCCCTCTGTCATCCATTTACACTTCTCTACACCCCTCTGTCACCCATGTACACTCCTCTACACCCCTCTGTCACCCATGTACACTCCTCTACACCCCTCTGTCACCCATGTACACCCATCTGTCACCCATGTACACTTCTCAACACCCCTCTGTCACCCATGTACACTCAACTACACCCCTCTGTCACCCATGTACACTCCTCTACACCAGTCACACATGTACACTCCTCTATACCCCTCTGTCACCCATGTACACTCCTCTACACCCCTGTCACTCATGTACACTCCTCTACACCAATCTGTCACACATGTACACTCCTCTATACCCCTCTGTCACCCATGTACACTCCTCTACACCCCGTCACTCATGTACACTCCTCTACACCCGTCACTCATGTACACTCCTCTACACCCCTCTGTCACTCATGTACACTCCTTTACACCCATCTGTCCACTCCTCTACACCCCTGTCACCCATCTACGCTCCTATACACCCCTTTGTACATTCCTCTACACCCCTTTCACCCATGTATGCTCCTCTACACCCTCTGTCACCGATGTACACTCCTCTATACCCGTCACCCATGTACACTCCTCTATACCCCTCTGTCACCCATGTACACTCCTCTACACCCATTTGTCACACATGTACACTACTCTACACCCCTTTGTACACTCCTCAACACCACTCTGTACACTCCTCTATACCCGTCACCCATGTATGCTCCTCTACACCCCTTTCACCCATGTATGCTCCTCTACACCCCTGTCACCCATGTACACTCCTCTACACCCATCTGTCCACTCCTCTACACCCCTGTCACCCATCTACGCTCCTATACACCCCTTTGTACATTCCTCTACACCCCTTTCACCCATGTATGCTCCTCTACACCCTCTGTCACCCATGTACACTCCTCTATACCTGTCACCCATGTACACTCCTCTATACCCCTCTGTCACCCATGTACACTCCTCTACACCCATTTGTCACACATGTACACTACTCTACACCCCTTTGTACACTCCTCAACACCACTCTGTACACTCCTCAACACCCCTGTCACCCATGTACGCTCCTCTATACCCCTTTCACCCATGTACGCTCCTCTATACCCCTTTCACCCATGTACGCTCCTCTACACCCCTTTCACCCATGTATGCTCCTCTACACCCCTCTGTCACCCATGTACACTCCTCTATACCCCTCTGTCACCCATGTACACTCCTTTACACCCCTCTGTCACCCATGTACACCCATCTGTCACCCATGTACACTCCTCTACACCCATCTGTCCACTCCTCTACACCCCTGTCACCCATGTACGCTCCTATACACCCCTTTGTACATTCCTCTACACCCCTTTCACCCATGTATGCTCCTCTACACCCCTGTCAGCCATGTACACTCCTCTACACCCGTCACCCATGTACACCCCTCTGTCACCCATGTACACTCCTCTATACCCCTCTGTCACTCATGTACAGTCCTCTATACCCCTCTGTCTCCCATGTACACCCATCTGTAACCCATGTACACTCCTCTACACCCCTCTGTCACCCATGCACACTCATCTGTCACCCATGTACACTCCTCTACACCCCTCTGTCACCCATGTACATCCATCTGTCACCCATGGACACTCCTCTACACCCCTGTCACCCATGTACACTCCTATACACCCCTTTCACCCATGTATGCTCCTCTACACCCCTGTCACCCATGTACGCTCCTCTATACCCCTGTCACCCATGTACGCTCCTCTACACCCCTCTGAACACTCCTCTACACCCCTCCATCACCCATGTACGCTCCTCTACACCCCTCTGTCACCCATGTCCACCCCTCTGTCACCCATATCCACTCTTCTACACCCCTCTGTCACCCATGTAAAAAAAAAAAAGAAAAAAAAGTTTGGCGCTTAATAGATTTGTTTTGCAGGTTTAAAGGTGAAGAATTGTGTGTGGAAGAAATCGTGATGATGGCCCAGACCAGATGGAGAAGAGAAGGCAACAATGCAAATTAGAGAAGACATCATTGGTGAGTTGCTGTATAAAGCAGCACTTTAAACTACATAAATAGATATAGTGCATTGCGTTTTTTATCGTTTTTTCCTTTTTTTTTTTCTTTCTTGCTTGTCAACCTCGGTAGCGGTGCCCCGAGGAAAAAAAAATTTCCGAGGTGTGCCCCGACCCGAAAAAGGTTGGGAAACACTGCCTTAGATTCTGCTGCAAACCCACTTAGGCTATGTTCACATGGCAGAAAATTAGGGAATTGTCTGTCGGAAAATATGGGCGGACATTCCGCACATTTACTTGATTCGGCGGCACTAGGAATGCTTGGAAATGCACCACCTCCATAGACGGCAATGCATTTTAAAGCTGAATTCGCAGAAACAATGACCAAGTTCAATGTTTCTGTGGAGGCCAAAATTGGGATTTCTGAGGCAGATGTTTCCGCCACGGAAAATCCGCCGTGTACAGTGTCACAGAATCCCGCTGAAAACAATGAGACTCTGCTGCAGCGTAATTTCATAGTGAAAAATTTTCCCGGAATTACACTTGTGAACATAGCCTTAGTATGAGAATCCTGGGAATCTACAGCAATGTTTTTCAAACAGGGTGTTGCAAAACTACAACTCCCAGCATGCCCGGACAGCCTTCGGCTGTCCGGGCATGCTGGGAGTTGTAGTTTTGCCACAGCTGGAGGCTCACTGTTTGATAAACACTGATCTATAGGCTAAACTCATTTTCAAGATATGTCCCCAGAGCAGGGATGGACATAAAAATCAAACACATTTATAAAAAGAGGCATTTATGTCCTTTCCTTTTACTCACCTGGAGAGTACCTGACCACAGAAAGTTGCTCATTCCCATCAGAGTGCATAGATAGAATTTTGCGGGACTGCAGGTCCAGGACCATCCACCTGTAAAGCAGGAACATGGGACTATAAGGGCCCATTTACGGGGCAGAATTCCCAAGCTGAATCTAGCAGAAATTAAAGTGCAGCAGCCTCCCATTGTTTTAAATTGGATTCTGCTGCACCACGCATGTCCGGGTGGTCCAAGTACCGTCTAACTGAGTCGGCACCTTACGCATAAGGAAGTTCTGGGACGATATTCTACCATCTGAATGAGCCCTAACAGATCTGTACATGAAAAACTGCAATAACATTGTAAAGCCAGTGCAGGAAAACTCAGTGATAGGAAAAATAATAAGGCCTTGTGCACATATGGGGTGTCCAAGATATCTGCCATCTGACCTTCAGGCTCCGGATATAAAAACGCTTTAATGAGCACTTTCTAATGTATTTTTTTTTTTTTTTTTTTAAATGAAGTTTTCTATGTTTTATTTGTGTATAAAAAGCTGCCACTAGGTGTCTCCCTACTTGTCCAGAGCACATTACCCCCATCTCTTGCACAGACTGTCTTGCCTGGCAGAAGTCCAAAATCAGTAAATGCAGTCTGGAGTGCTGAGGGGGGTGCATGCAGCCTTAGCCAATCAGAGCTCATCTCACACTGAACTGCTCTGGGCTGTGTGTAGCAGAGTGGGGGAGGAAGTTCTCCCCTGTATGGCTTCAGATGATGTCACACCTGCTGGGGAACGCCCCTTCCCAGTCTGTGAATCTGAGACTGAGCAGAAAATACAGAGCAATATCAAGGTGGAAAACTAAAAAATTATCCGAAATAAAGGCAGGGGGTGGCTTATCATGATGCGGGAAGTGAACTTGGAGGATTATAAAATTTAACAAGATCATGAGAGGTACTTTTTTTATGATTTTTTTTTTTTTTATCCAGTAAATCAACATCATATGGCAGAAATCCTGAATGGTCCATAGGTCTGGCATCGTACTCAAAGTTCTAGATTGGGACATCCGGTGTTCCCATCCATTCCTATCAGGGACGGTGCCAGATCGCCGGACAAATGTGAATCCAGCCTGAGGACATACGGAAGAATAATAGGACATGTTATAGAAAGGCAAAGAACGGAGATACGGGTTTTTATTCTTACTTTCCTGTGCTCAGACCCACACAAACTTCTTTTCCATTGGGATGAAAATCTGCGCATAAACCAGGATCCTATGAGAAATAAATAAATAAGTTAAGTATGGCCGTATGTTCCTGGATCATTATATATACGTGAAATAATTATTTCTAAGAATGCAAATGTCTATAGACCATTAAATAGGCCAACCCTCTAAAGGTCAGCATTACACGAGCGCATGGGAAAACTACACATATCTGTAGTAAGGATCTGTAATACCGACATATTTCAACACTTGGGGAGTATATATATATATATATATATATATATATATATATATATATATATATATATTTGTGTGGTATAATAATTAAAGGGGCACTCCGGTGGAAAACTATATATTATATATATATATATATATTTTTATTTTTATTTTTTTAAATCAACTGATGCCAGAAAGTTAAACAGATTTGTAAATTACTTCTATTAAAAAATCTTAATCCTTCCAGTACTTATTAGCGTCTATTCGTGACAGAAAATAATTTCCTCTGTAGTATACACAGTGCTCTGCGCTGACACCTCTGTCCATTTCAGGAACTGTCCAGAGCAGGAGAAAATCCCCATAGCAAACATATGCTACTCTGCACAGTTCCTAAAATGAACAGAGGTGTCAGCAGAGAGCACTGTGATCAGACAGAAAAGAAATCCGAAAAGAATTTCCTCTGTAGTATACAGATGCTAATAAGTACTGGAAGGATTAAGATTTTTTAATAGAAGTAATTTACAAATCTGGCACCAGTTGATTTAAAAAAAAAAAAAAAAGTTTTCCACTGGAGTACCCATTTAACACTTGGTATATATATATGTGGTAGCCCTTGGGGGGTGTATGGTAGTTGGGGTGTTGTTTCGGTAGATGATGGGTTAAGGTTCACCCTGTAGTTCGTGACGCCAGGCTGAGGGCTAGTATGCTGAGGTAATTATGTATTATGTGGTTACTGTTTTTAACGGGTGCGTATTGTAAGGACTGCTCCATATCATATAGTGTCTGGTCCCTAAGGCAGTTCCCCACCTTTGCTTGGGGTTTGAATTATTTAAGGGTGCATATTCTTTTTTTATATATATATAAATTTTGGGGTGGGATTTCTTTCTCTGTATAATTATATAATATATTTAGTATTTTTGATACTGCCTTTACAGGTAATGCTGTCAGCAACATTAGGAAATCATTCCCTTGATTCTGTGAGCAATGAACATGGCTAGAATTTCATGCCTGCCACATCAGCTAAAACAAGAAAGCATGAGGCATACACAAGAACCTCTACCCTATTCCCTAATAACAGCCTATGCTGCACTATATAAGAAAAATATATATATATTTTTTATAGCGCTTATTTAAAGGCTATGCCGCAGTATATATTGGAACCCTTTTTGTTTTGTTGTATACTGGCCTCGTGCAGCCAAAATGTGATTAAAGGGGTACTCCGGAGGCCAGGGAGCGGACATTGCAGTCCGAAATTGGGGTTCTTGAGGCGGCGGTGGTAAGGGACCCTTCTCTGGAGGCCGAGAGGGAGTGGGCTAGGGCTCAGCGGTTTCTGCTGATTATCCAGAAGGATCGGGTTCATTTTAAACTAGCAGCGAGGGAGGCAGCAATCTTTGAATTTGGGGATAAGAATGGGAAACTTTTAGCCTACTTGTCTCGGGAAAGCCGTCCTGTGGCTTCTATTCCTAGTGTACGTGGCCGGGATGGGATGCTTAGTTCAGACACGTTAGTTACTATTGAAGTGTTCCGCTCCTTCTATAGCTCATTGTATTCCTCCTCCTCTGGGGTGGATCCTGGGGATATATTATCCTTCCTGAGAGGCCTCCCCCTGGTTCCGTTGACTTCGCTCCAGTCCTCTGGCCTGGAGGACCCGTTCACAGCTGAAGAAGTGTCCAGGGTTATTAACCTCCATGGCGGTATGATTCTTTCTGGAAATTTGTACCAAAAGCGGTACAATTTTTTGCACTGAATCTCACATCTCCCCCGCCCATTTCACATCCCCCCCGTCACATTCTCCCCCCTCCTTGTCACATTCTTCCCCCCTTGTCACATTCTTCCCCCCCTGTCATATTCCCCCCCTTGTCACATTCTCCCCCTTCATGTTACATTCCCCTCCCCCTGTCAAATCCCCCCCTTGTCACATCCCCCCCCTTCATGTCACATTCCCCCTCCCCTGTCACATTCCCCCCTCTTGTCACATTCCCCTCCCCTTGTCACATTCCCCCCTGTCACATTTCCCCCCCCCTTCATGTCACATTCCCCCCTTTGTCACAGTCTCCTCCCCCCCCCCCCCCCCCTTGTCACCTTGTTCTGCAGCAGTATACACTGGGTTTGCCGGGCAGATTTCAAACCTAGTGTATTTGCTGCAGAACAAGCCCTTTCCCCTTCAGCCAATCACAGGCTTGACACCACTGCGGCCTGTGATTGGCTGAAAAGTGAAAGGTCCTGTAAGATGAATAGAGCAGGGACCAGAGCGCACGTAGGGGAACGACATCTGCAGGGACCGGGACTAGGTGAGCAAAAGGTTTTTTTATTTTACTACTTTTCCCTTTTACATTTAGCTCAGTGTTTTTCTGACAGGGGGCCTCCAGCTGTTGTGAAACTACTACTCCCAGCATGCCCGGACAGCCTTTGGCTGTTTGGGCATGCTGAGAGTTGTAGTTTTGCAACAGCTGGAGGCCCCCTGGTAGGGAAACACTGACTTTTAGTATTTTTCTTTACCTGCTCTGGCCGGCCCCCGCAACGGGAGCCAACCAGAGCAGATAATCGCATGTTTTCCCGGGGGCCGCATCGCTATATCGCATTGCTTTTGCGATATATCGTGCAGCCCGGCCGGGAACTCTGTAATTCTACCCCGAGCGTGACTCGGGGTTACCGATCCTGGCAGGGAAAATTAACCCCGAGTCACGCTCGGGAATACCGCTCAGGAGGTTAAAGACTTACCCTCTGGGAAGACTCCAGGGTTAGATGGGTTGGTGGGAGACTGGTACAGGCTGAATGAGGAGAAATTGATTCCCATCTTGCTTAGGTTGTATACGGGGGCCTTTGAGTATGGGGCACTGCCGGACTCTATGAGGGAGGCCCTGATTGTAGTACTGCCTAAGCCTGGTAAGGATCTGACCTTGCCGGACTCTTATCATCCTATTTCTCTCCTTAATGTGGATAAAAATTCTAGCAAAGATCCTGGCGAACAGGCTTCGGGGAGTCATTTCCTCTATAGTTCATCCTGACCAGACTGGGTTCATGCCAGGGAGGGCCACTGATATTAATGTGAAGAGACTCCAACTTAACATTTCCGCGGTGGAGGAAGATGTATCTCCTGGTGGTCAGCCTTGACATCTACAAGGCTTTTGATTCAGTTGAGTGGCATTATATTTGGTGCCTGATGCGAATCCTCCGCTTCGGACCTATTTTTAGGAAATGGGTTAGGTTGCTGTATGATTCTCCTAGGGCCCGAGTACGAACTAACCTAGAGATATCCGAGCCGTTCCAGCTAGGTAGGGGCACTAGGCAAGGGTGCCCCCTGTCACCCTGTTTGCCTTGGCTGTAGAGCCCCTGGCGGCGGCGGTTCGCTCCTCTGCCTCCATTAAAGGGATCCCTAGGGGTTCCCTGGTTGAGAAGATCTCTCTATATGCAGACGATACCTTAGTGTACTTAGCTGATGTTAGGGACTCCCTGGATGCTCTGTTCAGTCTATTGGAGAGGTTTGGGGTAGTCTCACGGTTGCAAGTTAACTGGGCCAAATCTTCTATAATGTCCTTGTCCTGTGCGGGGATTCTGCCCTCTGTACTCTCTAATGGGTTGCAGGCGATGCCCAGGTTCTGATATTTGGGGGTGGAGGTGTCCCCTACCAACTCTGAGTTTATGGCTCTTAACTTGGATCCCCTTTTTAATATTACACTTACTCGTTTGCAAGTGTGGGACTCCTTGCCCTTGTCTCTGGCCGATAGGGTTAATATTTTCAAGATGATATTCCTCCCCAAGTTCCTCTACCTCTTTCACTTATCCTCTATTATCCCACCCAGGAAATTTTTTTGTCAAACTTAACCGAGCTCTGAGATCCTTCTACTGGCAGAATAAACCTCCGAGGTTGGGACAGGCTTTGCTCCAGGTGCCTAAGCAGCGGGGTGGGGGGGGGTGGGGGGATTGGCTGCCCCTAATATGCATAATTATTTTCTAGCCTCGCAGCTGGTGTACGCATCCTGGTGGATCGACCTGGACCTTTCCTACGCCTGCACGGCCTTGGCGGGGGCACTCTTAGGCTCTTATGAGATGCTGACTAATACGTTATACAGGTATGTTCCCTCTCTTTCCCTTCCGGCACCTCTTAAGACGGTGGCAGCGGCCTGGTCGGTGGTTACTGGGCGTTTCCCCCAGCCGGTTGTTTTTCCCAGAGCACCCCTGTGGGGCAATCCACATTTGGAACACCTACGGGAGTTGGAGGCAGCCGTATTTTGGAGCTCCCAGGGACTCAAATTTGCCATGTACTTGTTTGGAGATGACTGTGTCTTTCCTTCATTTGCCGAGATCAGGGACCATTTCAACATTCTTCAGGATGCCCACTTCCGGTATCTTCAGTTGCGACATGCAGTCTCTGCGCAGATTAGCTACCTGGAAGTTACCCCCGTCTTTAATGATTTGGAGCTGCTCCTGGGGACCACCGACCTGGCCAAGCCTCTCACCCAGAGTTATGCTTTATTGCAGTCAGTGGGCCCAGACAAATTTGCGGTGGCGCAACTGAAGTGGGTTGCGGATATTCCGGGTCTTTCGGATGACATGTGGAAGGAGGTTGTTACTACGTATTATCCGTCAGTAGTTAGTGCTCGGGATATGCTTATTCAATCCAGGTTTGTCCTCCGCTTGTATTATACCCCGGTGAGACTATGTCAGATGGGGGTTTCTAGCTCAGAGTTATGTTTCAGGTGTGGGATTGAGAGGGGCACTTTCTTTCATGCGGTTTGGTCCTGCTTCTGTGTTGCGCCCTTTTGGACGGAGGTTATGAAGTTCCTGTCGGATCATTTGGAATTACCCTTCGTTTTAACGCCGGAGGTGTGTTTACTGGGGGTTGTTAATTTTGTTGGTGTCGGGCTCCTATAGACGCATTTTGATCCGGTTCCTTTAGTTTTGTGATCATGATGGCGTGGAAGGATGTATCTTCCCCTCCCCTGACCCGGTGGATAGCTCTAGTCAATAAGTATGTCCCTTTGTTATCACGCACTATATGTCAGTAGGAACTGCCCAAAAAAAATTGATAAGGTTTGGGTGCCCTGGTTGTTGCTGGATGTCTCTACTGACCCCCAAGTTAGGGGAGCCTCGCAGTCTTCGACTGGTTAGCTATCATGGGAGCTCCGAGAATTTGTGTGTGTGAAAGGATTTGTCTGTTGTGTGGTGTTTATGTGCGGTTGTTTTCAGCGGGCCTGCCTGTCCCCGAATAATTTGTATGCTACAGCTTTTATGGCGATTTCTGTGATATGTTCCTAAAATGGACAGAGATGTCAGCAGAGAGCACTGCGCTTGTGATTCAGCAGAGAGCTCTGTGTTCCAAAAAGAAAAGAATTTCCTCTGTTGTATTCAGCAGCTAATAAGTACTGGAAGGATTAAGATTTTTTTTAATAGAAGTAATTTACAAATCGGAAAAAAGCAAAAAAAAAAAGCCAGCAAGTAGAAGTAAAACGTCCGTTTTTATTCAGGGTTCTTCTTTAATAGCCTTCAGGTGGCAGACAAACAGTGGACATATCAAAAATGTAAAATATTGCACAAAAAGAGAGGGGTCCCAAACATGGCTAAGCCATGTTTGGGACCCCTCTCTTTTTGTGCAATATTTTACATTTTTGATATGTCCACTGTTTGTCCATGTTTGGGACCCCTCTCTTTTTGTGCAATAATTTACATTTTTGATATGTCCACTGTTTGTCCATGTTTGGGACCCCTCTCTTTTTGTGCAATATTTTACATTTTTGATATGTCCACTGTTTGTCTGCCACCGTGAAGGCTTTTAAAGAAGAACCCTGAATAAAGACGGACGTTTCACTTCTACTTGCTGGCTTTTTTTCTACTTGTCTGGAGGTAGCCGCGCAAGTCCCAGGTGAGCGGAAATGCCCTATATTTTTTTCTAATTTACAAATCTGTTTAACTTTCTGGCACCAGTTGATTAAAAAAAATAAAGTACCCCTTTAAATAACCCCCTTTATTCGTTTCCTTTGCTCATACCCACAAGTAATGGCTCGCTATATATATATATATACACACACACATACCAAATATATATTATATATATATATATATATATTATTATTATTTTTTCCCCACTGTGGTAAGCACTAAATAAAAGCAAGCGCAGCAGAGAAAATGTGGGAACACAAAGTGGCCACTGACATGACTTGCCGACCATGTATTAGACAGGCCAGGTCAGCAAGAGCAAATGCCATCTCTCTGCTCTGGTTCATGGTAGGTAGTCCTATATGGACGACTCTCCCCATTATGAGGACTTTATGCCCTAATAGGACATACGGACAGGGTTTTTCTTTATGAGTAACCCCATTTGCACTTAACCCTTTCTTGCCTCACCTCCAGCACACAAGCCCAGTTCAGAGTATGGTCATTTCCATTCCAGATACACAACTGCTTGTCATGCCCACAGGTCAGAAACATATTCTGAAACGGATGGGTAGCCAGACCCCACAATTCATCTGTGTGCCCCTGCAAGAGACAATGTGCAATGCAAAGTAATGAGGCAATGTAAAGCATGTTCCAAGAATAACATTTAAAAGATCTATTAAAGGAATACTCCACCCCCAGACATCTTATCCCCAAGGATGAGGGATAAGATGTCTGATCGCGGGGGATCCTGCCTCTGGGACCCCCGCGATCTCCCTGCTGCACCTGACATTCGTTTAGAGCGTCGGGGGCAGCGCCAGAGGCTCGTGACATCATGGCCATGCCCCCTCCCATAGACTTACATTGAGGGGGCATGGCCGTGATGTCACGCATCGCCAGTCATCTGGCACGGAGCGAAGTTTGCTCCCTGCACCGGATGATTGGGGTGTATCAATCAAGATCGTGGGGGTCCCCAGCAGAGGCACCACCGCGATCAGAAGCAATTTACAAATCTGTATAAATTTCTGGCACCAGCTGATTTAAAAACCATTTGTTTTCCACCGGAGTACCCCTTTAACATATGGCAGAAGCGCGCACATTTTACTGTGATTCTGTGATGCTTTAAATAAAAGTGAAACCCAATTGTACAACCACAGTAATCCGTGGTAGAACGCATGCAGTTCTGCCACATGGTAAATGCACTTGTGGATCGGAGCCACTAGGTATCAACCCAGCTCAAGAGCGATTTACACAGAACGATGTAAAGTTTTAACCGCATTGTTCTAGGTGCGCAATTCTGCTAATGGAAATATGAGAATACATATTATTGTATTATACAAAATGCATATTAGATTGTATCTGAAAAGCAGTAACATTTCTTACAGTAGTGTTGATTTTTAAAGATTACATTTCTAAAATGTTCTGAATTGCTCTCATTTCATTTTCTGCATATTCTCCACTGTTCTCTTAAAGGGGTACTCCCCTAAAAAACATTTTTTTTTATATAAATCAACTGGTGCCAGAAAGTTAAACAAATTTGTAAATAACTTCTATTTAAAAAAAATGTTAATCCTTCCAGTACTTATCAGCTGCTGTTTTCTCCACAGAAAGTTATTTTCTTTTTGAATTTCTTTTCTATCTGACCACAGTGCTCTCTGCTGACACCTCTGTCCATGTCAGGAACTGTCCAAAGCAGTATAGGTTTGCTATGGGGATTTGCTCCTACTCTGGACAGTTCCTAAAATGGACAGAGGTGTCAGCAGAGAGCACTGTGGTCAGACAGAAAGGAAATTCAAAAAGAAAAGAACTTCCTCTGGAACATACAGCAGCTGATAAGTACTGGAAGGGTTAAGTTAAATGGAAGTAATTTACAAATCTGTTTAACTTTCTGGCACCAGTTGATTTAAAAAAAAAAAAATTTCCCAGTGGAGTACCCCTTTAAAGGGGTATTCCAGGCCAAAACTTTTTTTTATATATCAACTGGCTCCGGAAAGTTAAACAGATTTGTAAATTACTTCTATTAAAAAATCTTAATCCTTCCAATAGTTATTAGCTTCTGAAGTTCAGTTGTTGTTTTCTGTCTAACTGCTTTCTGATGACTCACGTCCCGGGAGCTGTGCAGTTCCAATGGGGATATTCTCCCATCATGCACAGCTCCCGGGACGTGACATCATCATTGAGCAGTTAGACAGAAAACTTTAGAAGCTAATAACTATTGGAAGGATTAAGATTTTTTAATAGAAGTAATTTACAAATCTGTTTAACTTTCCGGAGCCAGTTGATATATATATATATAAAAAAGGTTTTGCCTGGAATACCCCTTTAATGTTCCAAGCACTTTTATCTGTGTTCTATAGGATTAAAATTCCTATGACACTTTGGCAGCTTTATGTATTGGGGGGAGATTTATCAAAATCTGTTCAGAGGAAAAGTTGCTAAGTTGCCCATAGCAACCAATCAGATCGCTTCTTTCATTTTCAGAGGCCTTTTCAAAAGTGAAAGTAGTGATCCGATTGGTTGCTATGGGCAACTCAGCAACTTTTCCTCTGAACAGGTTTTGATAAGTCTCCCCCAATGTATGCATTTGGTCTTGTGGCTCATGTGGTCTCTGAATTTTCTTTATGGAATTAGCCTGCAGTATATACACAAATGTTTAAGTTAAACAAACCTGTATAACAGGCGTAAATCCATGTTCCAAAGACCCCTTTAGAAGGGCGTTCTTCGTTGTTCCAACCAGCAGCTCTCCTTCCAAGCCCTCAGCGATGGAACGTACGGCACCATACTGTTCGGGAATCTGAATAAAGCAGAGTAGAAACGTGAAGGAGCAAAGCGTTGGACCCATGTTTCCCAACCAGGGTGCCTCCAGCTGTTGCAAAACTACAACTCCCAGCATGCCCGGACAGCCAAAGGCTGTCCGGGCATGCTGGGAGTTGTAGTTTTGCAACAGCTGGAGGCACCCTGGTTGGGAAACACTGCGATGGACGCTTAGTTTCCCATCCATCTTGCATCATTGCTTACCTCATACTCCTTGAGTTGGCTCAGCGTCTCGCTCCATAATACCAAGCGCCTGTCCTTTCCTCCAGAACTGAGCACACAACCTCCTCGTAGAGAGGTCATTGCCGATACGCTTCCATCATGTGCGCGTGTGTGACGTGATATCTGATACGTATCTGGGGGGTAAGAGAAACGTTGCGATCAGTAATAGGATGTATAGAATAGAAACAGACTAATGTGAATTCGGTTAGAAGAAACAGACATGGTCGCACATCTACAATCTTGTATAATGATCTCATTGCTTCTCAGCATAATATCAAAAACTAACAGGTTGTTAGTATACATTTTTGATCAAAAAGTACCAAGCCCACTCGCCACGTCAAGGCCACCTATTTAGAGTGGGTCCATAACGTCCCTAGCATAAAATGGCGTAGTACTGGGCGGCGACCACCACCGCCGCGACACCAATGCCCACGGGGGGGGGAACGACCCACTGGCAGAGCGGCCCCAATGCCACTCAAACCAGTCTATTGGTCGCGCCCCCCCCGCAGACACGGCACCACACCAGTGTGAACAAGGTGCTACAGCTCACTTACCATGCTCTCCCAGTCAGACTGGGAGGCTGCCAGGAAAGAAATGACCCATGTGTAGCTAACTACTACTTATATAGGGTTGGGCTGAGGGGGTGGGGAAGAGTGCAGACAACATGTTCAAACAAAAAAAAAAAATATGTATACTAACAACCTGTTAGTTTTTGATATTATGCCGAGAAGCAATCAGATCATTATACAAGATTGTAGATGAGCACCATGTCTGTTTTTCTACCCGAATTCATAAACAGACTAATGTTGTAAAGTTATGCATCTGGGTACTAATAACCTGCATGCGTCGTATGTCTTAGGGGGGATTAAACTGGCAGAGTCACTGGTAGAGAAGGATCTGGGTGTACTTGTAGATCACAGACTACAGAATAGCACAATGTCAGGCTGCTGCTTCCAAAGCCAGCAGGATATTGTCATGTATCAAAAGAGGCATGGACTCAAGGGACAGGGACATAATACTCCCCCTTTATAAAGCATTGGTACGGCCTCACCTGGAATATGCTGTTCAGTTTTGGTCACCTGTCCATAAAAGGGACACTGCGGAGTTGGAAAGGGTGCAGAGACGCGCGACTAAACTAATATGGGGAATGGAACATCTTAGCTATGAGGAGCGATTAAATGAGTTACAATTGTTTAGTCTTGAGAAGAGACGTTTAAGGGGGGATATGATAAACGTATATAAGTATATTAATGGCCCATACAAAAAATATGGAGAAAAACTGTTCCAGGTTAAACCCCCCCCAAAGGACGAGGGGGCACTCCCTCCGTCTGGAGAAGAAAAAGTTTAGTCTCAAGGGGCGACACACCTTCTTTACCGTGAGGACTGTGAATTTATGGAACGGTCTACCTCAGGAACTGGTCACAGCAGGAAAAATTTACAGCTTTTAAACAGGATTAGATACATTTATGGAACAAAATAACATTAATGCTTTTGAAGAAATATAAAATCTCATCCCTTCCCCAATATCGCGCCACACCCCTACCCCTTAATTCCCTGGTTGAACTTGATGGACATATGTCTTTTTTCGACCGTACTAACTATGTAACTATGTTGACCACTAGTCTGAGGAAGATCGGAAGGGCTGAAACGTTGGCAATATTTGATCTGATTCCAAACGATACTTCATATTCTGACCAATCAATTCTACTAATCCACCTGGTGATGTCAATCAAGCAAAATGCACAAAAAACTATTGAAGAAAATAGGAAATTGTACATGTTGTGGGAAAATATTGTGCAATATATATATATATATATATATATATTTATTATTTATTTTCAGTTGATAATAAACTAAAAATGTACAATTGTGGCATTTATTGACTGAATAAAAATTCTAAAACGTAAAACGTAAATGTTCTGAGGAATCCACATAAGTCGAGCCAAATGTCCTTCATACGAAGGACATAACAACCAGGCTATAGGTCACACAGTAGGAGGAATTTGCTAAAACTATGTAATTCTTAGAAAGAGAAAATGTAGACAGACAGTATTTAATTAAAGGGGTACTCCGGTGGAAATTTTTTTTTTTTTTTTTTTAAATCAACTGGTGCCAGAAAGTTAAACAGATTTGTAAATTACTTCTATTAAATAATCTTAATCCTTTCAGTACTTATTAGCTGCTGAATACTACAGAAATTCTTTTCTTTTTTTCATTTCTTTTCTGTCTGTCCACAGTACTCACTGCTGACACCTCTGTCCATTTTTAGGAACTGTTCAGAGCAGCATATGTTTGCTATGGGGATTTGCTCCTGACATGGACAGAGGTGTCAGCAGAGAGCACTGTGGTCAGACAGAAAATAACTACAAAAAGAAAAGAACTTCCTCTCTAGTATACAGCTGCTAATAAGTACTGGAAGTATTAAGATTTTTTTTAATAGAAGTCATTTACAAATCTGTTTAACTTTCTGACACCAGGTGATTTATAAAAAAAAAAAAAAAAGTTTTCCACCGGCGTACCACTTTAAATGCTCCAGATGTATCGCAGTGGCTCAGGCTGTTTAAAGGAGTACTCCGGCTATAATGAAAGTTTATTTTGGTGGCAACCTGAGTATATAAGATAAATAAAAAATTTGTCCGGAGTACTTCCTTTAATAAATCTGGCACACCAGGGTACTGTCTGGTCCAATTTTACACAGTCTAGTCTAGGCTTATATCAACTACTAGTTTGTTTACTTTCCATCAGAATCGTACCAACATTTTAGCATATAAAAAAAAAAAAATAATAAATAATATAATGTGAGGTAAGAATTTTTTTTGTCTCAAATTACTTCAGAATTCTGGTGTGTTTGCAATAGTAAATCTGCCCCCAGTGTTTATTGGGGCTCAGAAATAGGGTTTTTGGCCCTACACACACCATACAAAAATAATTTAAAAAAAACACCGTGCAGCAAGTATGGCCTTTTTGGGAGCATTTTTATACAAAAAAACATCATATTGGTTTCCAGCCTAATAGCTAAAGGGGATATCCAGGATTAGTAAAACAGAGCTGATTTCTTCAAAAAAACAGCACCACACCTGTCCTTAGGTTGTGTGTGGTATTGCAACTTGGCTAAAATTATTTCCATGAAACAGAGCTGCAATACCACACACAACCTGGCGACAGCTGTGGTGCTGTTTTTTTTTTTTTTCTAATCCTGAATAACCCCTTTAAAAACCCTAAAATCATTTAGATAAAGTATATTATAAACATGTCATTTTCACGTTATTTCTCACCTTTTGCACCTTTGCCCAACGTCCGTGTATCTGCTGCACTTCTTGCCCAGGTTAATATCTGTCCCTCCGAGTCTCCAGTAAGGACGTCCCCAGTTCGGTCGAAGAGTACGCACTGCACATAGCGAGGCTTTTTATATTTCTACAAGGGGCAGGAAACAAAATATTCACTGTAATGAGTGGAGCAGAGACAATTCAGTTTTTTCAATGATATTTCGTCAAAAGCAGAAACTTACCCCAAAAATGCCCTGTTTCTTAGTAAGTGAAGCGCCACTCCAGCTCCAGAAGTGTATGTGTGACTTGCCTACGGTGACAATATAAGAGCTGTCCACGGGGTTGAAAGCGACACAGAGAACAGGCTCATTTGTGCACTACGAAATAAAAACAGTAAAAACCAGCATAAGTATCACAAAGTACACCAAAACCTAGGTTTCCCAGTGCATAGAATGGGACAAGAAATAATAGATAATATAAAGAAATGGATAATGAAAATATAAAGAACTAAATTGGAAAAAATGAAGGGTTAAAGTGTATTAGTCATTATAAAAAAAAATGTGTCCTAGAGAAGTGCACGCTTACCGTATTTTTCGCCCTATAGGACGCACCGGCATATTAGACGCACCCAATTTTAAAGGTGCAAAATCTAGAAAAAAAAGATTCTGCACCCAACAGTGATCTTCAACCTGCGGACCTCCAGATGTCGCAAAACTACAACTCCCAGCATGCCCGGACAGCCGTTGGCTGTCCGGGCATGCTGGGAGTTGTAGTTTTGCAACATCTGGAGGTCCGCAGGTTGAAGACCACTGGATAGGAGGTAATACTCACGTGTCCCCGCCGCTCCGGACCCGTCACCGCTGCCCTGGATGTCGCTCCATCGCTGTCGCGGCGTCCCCGGGATGTCCCCGACGCTCCGGACGTCTTCTTCCCCGGGATCCACACTCTCCGTCGCCGTCATCACCACGTCGCTGTCATCAAGTCGCTACGCATGCCGCTCCTATTGGATGACGGGACGGCGTGCGCGATGATGTGATGCCATCGAAGGAGAGCGCCGCCATGCAGGGGATCCCGTCACGGATCAGACACTGAGGAGGCAGGTAAGGTCCCTCCCGGTGTTCTGTAAGCTGTTCGGGACACCGCGATTTCACCGCGGCGGTCCCGAACAGCCGGGTTAGTGTCACTTCCCCTTCAGACGCGGCAGTCAGCTTTGATCGCCGCATCTGAAGGGTTAATACAGGGCATCACCGCGATCGGTGATGTCCTGTATTAGCCGCCGGTCCCGGCCGTTGATGGCCACAGGGACCGACCCGATAGGTGTGTATTCGCCGTATAAGACGCACCAACTTTCCCCCCCCCAGTTTTGGGGAAGAAAAAGTGCGTCTTATACGGCAAAAAATATGGTAGCTATGTCACGGTCTTAAACTGTACGTATACGGATTCTACTGATCAGTCAAAACCTGAACACTCAGGCCAGGTTCACACTGTGGATCTCCAGATGACGTTTGTGCCGCATATCCTGCGAGCAGCGCTAGGACCGCGCTAACTGCATTGCCATCTGCATAGATAGCAATGCATTTCTGAGCAGATCTTTTGGCGGATCTGCTCAAAAAAATCCATTGCCGTCTATGGGGCCGGCAATGCAGTCCGCATGGTCCTGGTGCCGCCCATGGGGTCTCTGGCGGAAATTCCATCCGGAGCCTCCGCAGTGTGAACCCGGCCTCTGACTCCGATTGATATAAACCATTGACGTCTCTAGAACAGGTCAAAAGTTATTTTAATGACAGGGAAACTTTAAAAGTTAACTTTCCTATACAGAATTCTTCTGTGCAGTTGCTGATCCGACTTGATAACCGATCTGACTTCTGGTGCCTATAGATTTATTGGGGTTAATTTATCATTAGTCGCACATTTTGGTGCAAATGGGTTAAAAAGTCATAGAAAAAGTATCAAAGAAACCACAAAACTAGTGCCATATTTATCACATGCTGTGCAAGCGATTAATACATTTGGTGCATTTACACATTGCCACCACACAAATTATAGGTGTAGAAAAATCTTTCACATACACCACGTGATAATTTCCCCCCATGTACAGAATGTTTGAGCTATGACCAAATGTGAGAGTTTGCCTGCTGTCTTTTAAAGGGTACCTCTCATCAAAAAAACTTTTGATATATTATAGATTAATGTATGCAGAATAACTTTACAATTGCATGTTATTAAAAAATATGCTTCTTTCTATTTAATTTTCCACATTGAAGAAATGACCACTAGGGGTCTCCCTACCAGTCCTGGCAGCAAGCATTTCAGACTCATGCTGGAGTCCTAAACACTACGAGCTGCCAGTCTGCTTTGTTCACAAAGGAGAACACTCAGAGCTGCCAGCCTGCTTTGTTCACAGCCTGTTTGGCTGTGAACAAAGCAGGCTGGCAGCTCTGAGTGTTTAGGGCTCCAGCATGAGTCAGAAATGCTTGCTGACAGGACTGATCGGGAAAAATACAATAGAAAGAAGCATATTTTTCATTAACATGCTAATGGCAAGTTATTCAACATTCATTAATCTAAAATATATCAAAAGTTTATTTGATGAGAGTTATCTTTTAAAGCATTGTTAGGGCCGGTTCACACTATGTTTGTAGTGTACGGGTGCCGGATGCGGTTATGGAGCAAAAACCGGCCGCTCCCGTACCCCAGCCGGATCCGTCCAGAACTCCATTCATTCCAAAGAGCCTAACAGAGTCAAATGCTGAATCCATTCGGCTCATTTTTGCCCCGTATACGGATGTAGGCTAGACGACTAGAAGAATGAACAAACCAATGATCACAAAAAAACACAGACCGACTGAAAAAAAAAAAGGAAAGAGAAAGAAGAGGGGAAAAAAGTGAAGGGGGTTATGGCCAAGGAAAAAACTATGACCAGGATTGTCACGGATGAAGCTGTGAACATGTCCTGGCACAAGGCAGAACCCTAAGTTGCCTTAAAGGGGTACTCCAGTGGCAAACTTATTATTATTATTATTTTTTTTTTTAAATCAACTGGTGCCAGAAAGTTAAACAGATTTGTAAATTACTTCTATTAAAAAATCTTAATCCTTCCAGTACTTATTAGCTGCTGAATACTACAGAGGAAATTCTTTTCTTTTTATAACACAGAGCTCTCTGCTGACATCACGAGCACAGTGCTCTCTGCTGACATCTCTGTCCATTTTAAGAGTAGGAGAAAATCCCCATAGCAAACATAGGCTGCTCTGGACAGTTCCTAATATGGACAGAGATGTCAGCAGAGAGCACTGTGCTTGTGATGTCAGCAGAGAGCACTGTGTTCCGAAAAGAAAATAATTTCCTCTTTAGTATACAGCAGCTCATAAGTACTGGAAGGATTAAGATTTTTTTTAAATAGAAGTCATTTACAAATCTGTTTAACATTCTGGCACCAGTCGATTAAAAAAAAAAAAAAAAGTTTTCCACCGGAGTACCCCTTTAAAGGAAAACTATCCTGCAGGACAACTTATCCCATGTTCAAAGGATAGGGAATAAGTGTTTGATCACGGGGGAGTCCGACCCCTGAGACTACCCAAGATCTCCTGCATGGCACCTCAGGAATGGAGCATGTCGACCCCCTCATGAAGCGGCGCCCGACACGCCCCCTCCATGTAACTCTATGGGAGAGCCGGAGATACCTGAACGCCTCTCCCATAGAGATACATTTAGGGGACGTGTGCATGCGGGGGTTGACACGCTCATTCCTGGGGAGAACTGGAGTGCCTTTCAGGAGATCTCAGGTAGTCCCAGTGGTCGGACTTCCCTGTGATCAGGACCACTGGGACTGTATTCCCTATCTATTGGACAGGATAAGTTATCCTTCATGATAGTTCTCCTTTTTAAAACACGAGAATCCCTATACACCCAACTTTTATTGCCAAGATAATCTGAGGACTATTGCACTTTATTCCTTTGTAAACCACAAGAAAATGATACAGTGATCCCTCAACTTACAATGGCCTCAACATACAATAGTTTCAACATACAATGGTCTTTTCTGGACCATTGTAACTTGAAACCAGAGTCAACATACAATGCTATGGAATCTGCGAAATGTGTCAATGGCTGGAAGAACCGACCAATTAGAATGGACATTTCACTGGTAAAACCCCTGTATTCCTAAAGTGTATGCACTGACTGGTGTCTGGTAGCGCCCCCTACAGCACAGGGAGGTATTACATGTACTCTACTACTCTTTACCTGTATTACTGAAGTATATGCACTGACTGGTGTCTGGTAGCGCCCCCTACAGTACAGGGAGTTATTACATGTTCTGTACTCTTTACCTGTATTATTGAAGTGCATGCACTGATTGGTGTCTGGTAGCGCCCCCTACAGTACAGGGAGGTATTACATGTTCTGTACTCTTTACCTGTATTATTGAAGTGTATGCACTGACTGGTGTCTGGTAGCGCCCCCTACAGTACAGGGAGGTATTACATGTTCTGTACTCTTTACCTGTATTACTGAAGTATATGCACTGACTGGTGTCTGGTAGCGCCCCCTACAGTACAGGGAGGTATTACATGTTCTGTACTCTACCTGTATTATTGAAGTGCATGCACTGACTGGTGTCTGGTAGCGCCCCCTACAGTATAGGGAGGTATTACATGTTCTGTACTCTTTACCTGTATTACTGAAGTGCATGCACTGACTGATGTCTGGTAGCGCCCCCTACAGTACAGGGAGGTATTACATGTTCTGTACTCTTTACCTGTCCCATGGTTAGCTGCTCCTTTGGACACCAGGTGAGGGCGGCTCCATGTTACCTTTTTTTTTTTTTTAGGACATTGTGTGTTCTGTACAGGAGCCTAAAGAAGCTTCTTTCCTCTACATAGACCAGTGTTTCCAAAAGAAGGTGCCTCCAGCTGTTGCAAAACTACAACTCTCAGCATGCCCGGACAGCCGAAGGCTGTCCGGGCATGCTGGGAGTTGTAGTTTTGCAACAGCTGGAGGCACCCTGGTTGGGAAATACTGAAATAGACAGTTATTTACAGCTCCGAGCAGATCTTTCTTACTTTTATATGTAAGGATTTGCTTTTATCTATATTAATTGTCTCCTTATTTTTGTTTAATCCTCACTTTTTCCTATTTTTGGATGACATTTTGGGGGCTTCAGAACCAATTACCAGGTTTCCATAGAGTTATGGTCTCAACATACAATGGTTTCAACATACAATGGACGTCCTGAAACCAATTAATATTGTAACATGAGGGACCACTGTATAAGTAATGCAGGGACTACTATCAGCTCAAAATGCCAGAAAGTATTGTTACCCAATGACTAGCCAGCTGAAGTTATCGTGGTAGACTTGGAATGAGAGCAAACTGCAGATAAATCTAGAAGAAAAGGTTTAGAAGTTTACTGTTCCCCAATTCTATCAGCAGACCTTTGTTTCTGCAATCTTGTTTCCTTTCACTGTGTCCCAGATTGATAGCACGTGGTCATTGCTGTCATCAATAACTCCAAGGTATAGGCCACAGTCCTGAGAAAAGATTAGACATATAGGATAATGGGTCATATATAGTAAAGTAAATAACACAAAAGCAACAATAAGGAATTCTCAGACACCTCCCATTCCATGTCCTTCACGTGCAAAGAGTACGGAAGATAATTTCTGCCCTATCTATGGGACCGGTAGTGCAGTAACATAGTATATGAGTCCATAAAATAGTCAGCTGCAGAGTTATACGACTCCCCTGACTCACACTGCCCATGTGCAGACTTTCCAGTATATCCCTATGAGATGCAGCTTTAAACTAGGTTTCCCACAAACCTAGTTTGACAAAAGAAACCAATCACATAGGACAGACTGAAGCTCCATCTTTTTGGATATACTGAGACTCTGTAGAGTAAATCAGGGGACAGAAGTTCTGCCTGATCTTCTGCATTGTCAGTCCCAGCTAAGCAGCATTTCGTTCTTTTTTCTTGACACACCAGAGACACTGCTAAGGCCACCACTGGCTTAGGCAGGTCACTGCTGTAGGGATTGATTGGCTGAGCAGGTACTGCCTGCATGAAATACTGCTCAGCTGGGACCGGGCACCATTGGGATGGGAGCTGTGGGAGATCAAGACGGCGAAAAGTAATCAAAATGGCAGACAACTCATAATTGGCACATGAACTAAAAAAAGGTATACATATGGCATACACAAGAGATATCCCATTTTTCTGTAATAATAGCCTATGCTGCAATATCTAAACAAAAATACATACATTTTTAGAGTACTTCTTTAAAGAGGCCTTGTGGTTACTCATAACAAAGCTTAGGGTGTCCGGATCACATATGTTTTCACTGAATGTTAATGATCTCCCCGCCTCCTTAACCCCTTAACGACGCAGGGCATAAATGTACGTCCTAGTGATGTGGTACTTAACGCACCAGGACGTACATTTACATCCTGAGCATAACCGCGGGCATCATGCGCGGCAGGTCCCGGCTGTGGATCGCAGCCAGGGACCCGCCGGTAATGGCGGACACCCGCGATCCCGCGGATGTCCGCCATTAACCCCTCAGATGCCGTGATCAATACAGATCACGGCATCTGCAGCATCGCGGTCACTTAACAGGATGATCGGATCGCCCGCAGCGCTGCCGCGGCGATCCGATCATCCTGCACTGCAGACGGAGGTCCCCTCACCTGCCTCCACTGTCTTCTGGGAGTCTTCTGCTCTGATCTGCCTTCCCGCAGACCAGAGCAGAAGATGACCGATAACCCTGATCAGTGCTGTGTCCTATGCATAGCACTGAACAGGATTAGCAATCGAATGGTTGCTATATATAGTCCCCTATGGGGACTATAAGAGTGTAAAAATAAAAGTTAAAAAAGTAAAAGTAAAAAAATGTGAAAACCCCCCTCCCCCAATAAAAACGTAAATTGTCCCATTTTCCCTATTTTACCCCCAAAAAGTGTAAAAAAAATAATTTTATATACATATTTGGTATCGCCGCGTGCGTAAATATCCGAACTATTAAAATAAAATGTAAATGATCCCGTATGGTGAACGGCGTGAACGTAAGAAAAAAAATAAGTCCAAATAGCTGCTTTTTTTATAACATTTTATTCCAAAAAAATTAATAAAAAATGTAATAAAAGTTTTGTATAAGCAAATATGGTATTAATAAAAAGTACAGGTAACGGCGCAAAAAATGAGCCCTCATACCGCCGCTTATACGGAAAAATGAAAAAGTTATAGGTCTTCAAACGTACTAATTTGGTTAAAAAGTTTGCGATTTTTTTTTAAGCGCAACAGTAATAGAAAAGTGTATAATCATGAGTATCATTTTAATCGTATTGACCCAGAGAATAAAAAACACGTGATTTTTACTGTAAATTGTACGGCGTGAAAACAAAACCTTCCAAAATTTGCAAAATTGCGGTTTTCTTTTTAATTTCCCCACACAAATAGTATTTTTTTGGTTGCGCCATACATTTTATGGTAAAGTGAGTGATGGCATTACAATGGACAACTGGTCGCGCAAAAAACAAGCCCTCATACTAGTCTGTGGATGAAAATATAAAAGAGTTATGATTTTTTGAAGGGGAGGAGGAAAAAACGAAAGCGTAAAAATAAAATTGTCTGAGTCCTTAAGGTCCAAACGGGCTGAGTCCTTAAGGGGTTAAAGGGGTACTCCACTGGAATTTTTTTTTAAATCAACTGGTGCCAGAAAGTTAAACAAATTTGTAAATTACTTCTATTTAAAAATCTTAATCCTTCCAATACCTATCAGCTGCTGTATACTACAGAAGAAGTTATTTTATTTTTTAATTTAGTTTCTGTCTGACCACAGTGCTCTCTGCTGACACCTCTGTCCATGTCAGGAACTGTCCAGAGCAGGAGAGGTTTCCTATGGGGATTTGCTCCTGCTCTGGACAGTTCCTGACATGGACAGAGGTGTCAGCAGAGAGCACTGTGGTCAGACAGAAAAGAAATTCTAAAAAGAAAAGAACTTCCTGTGGAGCATACAGCAGCTGATAAGTACTGGAAGGATGAAGATTTTTAAATAGAAGTAATTTACAAATCTGTTTAACTTTCTGGCACCACTTCATTTAAAAAAAAAAGTTTTCCAGCGGAGTACCCCTTTAAAGTCACTTTTACATGGTCATGGTCTGGTCAGTAATCTGCCTCAGTATTTGTAAGCCAAAACCAAGAGAGATAGATAGACAGAAAGTTGCATGGAAAGATTTGCACCTCTGAAGTGTTTTGGGCTAACTCCTTGCTTTAGCTCAAAATACTGCCCGAAATATAGCCATATAATTGTTGCCCTATTCAGAGAACAGAAATTGGTAATGTTTTAATAGAAAGAATGAAAAATATGAAGACTTGCCTGACTGGAGAAGGCAAGACAACCCACACCTCTTTCAAAGAAGCCCAAACCAATCTGATGTAATATCTGAAGAGATGACGAATCCCATATGAACACCATGGGCTGCAAAGAGAAAAGGATATACAGGTTATAAATATTAAAAATTATTATTATCTGGATAGCAAATGGAAAAAATAATGTATGCACCATTTCCCAATTTATATCACACCTATGTAAAAAAAAAAAAAAAAAAGTAGAGATGAGAGAATGGCAAAGTAGGCAGCTGCCTATGGCACCAGGAAGAAGGGTCTTACCCATCCCTTCATTAAAAGAAAGTGGAAAACTATTTATATTAAATCAACTGATGCTAAAAAGTTAAACAGATTTGTAAATGACTTCTACTAAAAAATTTTAAAGGGTACCTCTCATCAAATAAACTTTTGATATATTTTAGATTAATGAATGTTGAATAACTTTCCAATAGCATGTTAATGAAAAATATGCTTCTTTCTATTGTATTTTTCCCGATCAGTCCTGTCAGCAAACATTTCTGACTCATGCTGGAGTCCTAAACACTCAGAGCTGCCAGCCTGCTTTGTTCACAGCCAAACAGGCTGTGAACAAAGCAGGCTGGCAGCTCTGAGTGTTCTCCTTTGTGAACAAAGCAGACTGGCAGCTCGTAGTGTTTAGGACTCCAGCATGAGTCTGAAATGCTTGCTGCCAGGACTGGTAGGGAGACCCCTAGTGGTCATTTCTTCAAAGTGGAAAATTAAATAGAAAGAAGCATATTTTTCAATAACATGCAATTGTAACGTTATTCTGCATACATTAATCTATAATATATCAAAAGTTTTTTTGATGAGAGGTACCCTTTAATCCTTCCAGTACCTAGCAGCTGCTGTATACTACAGAGAAAGTTCTTTTCCTTTTGAATTTCTTTTTTATCTGACCACTGTGCTCTCTGCTGATACCTCTGTCCATGTCAGGAACTGTCCAGAGCAGGAGCAAATCCCCATAGCAAACCTATCCTGCTCTGGACAGTTCCTGACATGGACAGAGGTGTCAGCAAAGAGCACTGTGGACAAGACAAAAAAGAAATTCAAAAAGAAAAGAACTTCCTCTGTAGTAAACAGCAGCTGATAAGTACTGGAAGGATTAAGAATTGCTAATAGAAGTACCGTATATACTCGAGTATAAGCCGACCCGAGTATAAGCCGAGACCCCTAATTTCAACCCAAAATCCCAGGAAAAGTTATTGACTCGAGTATAAGCCTAGGGTGGGAAATACCTCATCCCCCCCTGTCATCATCCAGACCCGTCATTAACATCCTCATCATCCCCTTGTCATCATCCCACACATCCCCCCTTCATCATCCCCTTGTCATCATCCCACACATCCCCTTATCATCCCACACATCCCCCCTTCATCATCCCCTTGTCATCATCCCACACATCCCCCCTTCATCATCCCCTTGTCATCATCCCACACATCCCCTTATCCCACACATCCCCCCTTCATCATCCCCTTGTCATCATCCCACACATCCCCTTATCCCACACATCCCCCCTTCATCATCCCCTTGTCATCATCCCACACATCCCCCCTTCATCATCCCCTTGTCATCATCCCACACATCCCCTTATCATCCCCTTGTAATCATCCCACACCCCCCCCTTCATCATCCCCACCCCCCTTCATCATCCCCACACCCCCCCCCCCCCCTTCATCATCCTCTTCTCATCATTCGCCCTCAGTGGTCTTCAACCTGCGGACCTCCAGAGGTTTCAAAACTACAACTCCCAGCAAGCCCGGGCAGCCATCGTCTGTCCGGGCTTGCTGGGAGTTGTAGTTTTGAAACCTCCGGAGGTCCGCAGGTTGAAGACCACTGCGGCCTTCAACCTGCGGACCTCCAGAGGTTTCAAAACTACAACTCCCAGCAAGCCCGGGCAGCCATCGGCTGTCCGGGCTTGCTGGGAGTTGTAGTTTTGAAACCTCCGGAGGTCCGCAGGTTGAAGACCACTGCGGCCTTCAACATCATCCAGCCCCCTCTCACCCCCTTTAGTTCTGAGTACTCACCTCCGCTCGGCGCTGGTCCGGTCCTGCAGGGCTGTCCGGTAAGGAGGTGGTCCGGTGAGGAGGTGGTCCGGGCTGCTATCTTCACCGGGGGCGCCTCTTCTCCGCGCTTCCGGCCCGGAATAGAGCCGTTGCCTTAACAACGACGTATCTGCGTCGTTGTCAAGGCAACGTGACTATTCTGAGGCCGGGCCCGAAGCGCTTAGAAGAGGCCTCCCCGGTGAAGATAGCAGCCCGGACCACCTCCTCACCGGACCACCTCCTTACCGGACAGCCCTGCAGGACCGGACCAGCGCCGAGCGGAGGTGAGTACTCAGAACTAAAGGGGGTGAGAGGGGGCTGGATGATGTTGAAGGCCGCAGTGGTCTTCAACCTGCGGACCTCCGGAGGTTTCAAAACTACAACTCCCAGCAAGCCCGGACAGCCGATGGCTGCCCGGGCTTGCTGGGAGTTGTAGTTTTGAAACCTCTGGAGGTCCGCAGGTTGAAGACCACTGCGGGTGGGGGAGTTCACTCGAGTATAAGCCGAGGGGGGTGTTTTCAGCACGAAAAATCGTGCTGAAAAACTCGGCCTATACTCGAGTATATACGGTAATTTACAAATCTGTTTACATTTCTGACACCTATTTAACTAAATTGTTTTCTACCAGAGTAACCCTTGGAGTACTACATATGTTTTGATTATGGTGAAGGAAATGGAGCGTATGAATAGAAGTAATTTACAAATCTGGCACCAGTTGATTTAAAAAAAAAAAGTTTTCCACCAGAGTACCCCTTTAAACAAATGACTGCCCATCTGAGTGCCATTATGATAGACTTCAGGCGCAAGGGGTGGTGGGGCTCAATATGAACCCCCTCCATTGGGCACCAGGATGTCCTTGACAGCACCTCTGATTTATCAACAGTTACTTTTGGTGGTGACTGCAGGGGAAATGTGGTATTAAATGGCGCCTTTTCAAATGTATAATATATGGCCGTGCCCAGTCCTCCAGGGGCCTTTAATCATATTGACTTATATATAGGTAACTACGGCAATTGACTACTAGCCGAACAGTCCTCGCCTAAGAGAGTGATTTGACTAAGGCTGGGGCTATGTGGCAACTTGGATCACACAACAACATACTGCATCTAATCCGTGCGTCACCTGACTGTTACAGTTGTGGGAAGTCTTCAGCAGGATTCGGATCTCGGGTGACTTGTCATGTTGCGGTCACGTTACGTCACAAGTCACACTGTGACCACATTGACTATGATTAAATGCAATGTCGCAATGCAACATTTTGTGTGAACAAAGTCGCCATCTAGCTGTGGCCTTATAGTGAAGAGAAGGTGAGGGGAAAATTTCAACGTATTATTTTTGCAATTTCAAGATGTTATTCTTCATGTGCTACAATACAAGTATCCCAAAATTGTCTTGTACTTTACTAATGAAAGTTTTTTTTCAAGTTTTTAAAGAGTATCTCTCATTAAAGACATCTGTAGCGGTACAAACACTTATCCCCTATCCTCAATATAGGGGATAAGTGTTTGATCGCGGGGGTCCGAACGCTGGGGCCCCCGGCGATCTCCTGTACGGGGCCGCGGCTCTCCCGTGCAGGGACGCCTCCTCCATACATCTCTATGGGAGAGGCGGGGAGGCAGCATTCATGCCTCCCCGCATCCCCCATAGAACTGTATGGGGACAGGGAGGAGACGGGGCGTCACCGTCGACCTCTAGGTCGACGCTACGTCACCATGGGCGCTAATGGCGGCGCCCCGTTAGGGAGATCGAGGGGGGTCCCAGCGGTCGAATAGGGGATAAGTGTAATTCCGCTGCAGTTGTCCTTTAACTGGATACATTTTATAATCCTCCCAGTTCACTGCCCCATCATGATAAACCACCCCCGGCCTTTATTTTTATTATTTTTTAGTTTTCTACCTTGATATTGCTCTATATTTTCTTCTCAGTTTCAGTCAGATTCACAGACTGGGAAGGGGCGTTCCCCAGCAGGTGTGACATCATCTGAAGCCATACAGGGGAGAACTTCCTCACTCTGCTACACACAGCCCAGAGCAGTTCAGTGTGAGATAAGCTATGATTGGATGAGGCTGCCCATACCCACCCCCCTTAGCACTCCAGACTGCATTTCCTGATTTTGGACTTCTGCCAGGCCAGCAGGAGTCCAAAGTCTGTGCAAGAGATGGGGGGGAAATGTGATCTGGACAAGTAGGGAGACACCTAGTGGCAGCTTTTTTAAACACAAATTAAACATAGAAAACTTCCTTTTTTTTTAAACAAAGTATATTAGAAATATTTTTTATTTACCATAAGAAGTGCAATAGCAAAAATTAGTTTTAATGAGAGTGCCCATTTAAGCTCAATAAATGATAACACAGGAACAGAGGAAAGCGATATATATTGTGTGGGCACTCCATCACAATGATCTATGGATACCCACTGTCTATAAGTGGAGTATGTGCTGTGATCTGTGATGTCTAGAAATGAATGCATGCTTCTCACCTTACCATCCTTGTCCACTCCAGCTGTCTGTCCAGACGCCACTCTTACTCCATCAGGGTGGACGGCCAGACTATGTGAGCAAAGAATATGTGAAAGGTTATGCACATTCCTTATTATCACAAGAAGAAGGTCAAATGGGTTGTCTGCTTTGGACAGTCTCCTGTTGTTACAAGGATCCCCCAAAATATAAAATGATCATTGGATCTCCCAGTGATCAGCGGTTATCTGTGGTGGGGCGGGTACATGGCGATTTTAGACACAACATGGGTCATGCAGCAAAAGATAGCTAAGTTGATATCCCTGAACCATGATGAATTATTGAATTATTACATATGAATGTAAGTGAATAGGATCACACTATCACACGCCCCCTCCCATAGACTTGCATTGAGGGGGCGTGGCCGTGACATCACAAGCGGGGCATGACCGTGACATCACGAGCCTCTGGCGCTGCACCCGACGCTCTAAACAAATGCCTGGTGCAGCAGGGAGATCGCTGGGGGATAGGTTTGCTATGGGGATTTTCTCCTGCTCTGGACAGTTCCTGACATGGACAGAGGTGTCAGCAGAGAGCACTGTGGTCAGACTGGAAAGAAATTCAAAAAAGAAAAGAACTTCCTCTGTAGTATACAGCAGCTGATAAGTACTGGAAGGATTAAGATTTTGAAATAGAAGTAATTTACAAATCTGCTTAACTTTCAGGCCCCAGTGGATTTAAAAAAAAAAAAATTCCACCCCTTTAACCCCTTTAGGACACATGACGTACTGGAACGTCATGTGTCCACTCCCGATCTATAACGCGGGGCCACGGCGTGGCCCCGCGTCATAGCGGTTCGGGCCCGGCCTCTAACAACGGCCGGGACCCGTGGCTAATAGCGCGCGGCATTGATCGCTGTGCCGCGCGCTATTAACCCTTTAGACGCGGCGTTCAAAGTTGAACGCCGCGTCTAAAGTGAAACCGAAAGCATGCCGGCTAGCTCAGTGGGCTGTTCGGGATAGCCGCGGTGAAATCGCGGCATCCCGAACAGCTGACAGGACAGCGGGAGGGCCCCTACCTGCCTCCTCGCTGTCCGATCGCCGAATGACAGCTCAGTGCCTGAGATCCAGGCATGAGCAGTCATGCGGCAGAATCATCGATCACTGGTTTCTTATGAGAAACCAGTGATCAATGTAAAAGATCAGTGTGTGCAGTGTTATAGGTCCCTATGGGACCTATAACACTGCAAAAAAAAAGTGCAAAAAAAAAGTGAATAAACATCATTTAACCCCTTCCCTATTAAAAGTTTGAATCACCCCCCTTTTCCCATAAAAGAAAAAACAGTGTAAATAAAAATAAAAATAAACATAAATGGTATCGCCGCGTGCGGAAATGTCCGAATTATAAAAATATATCGTTAATTAAACCGCACGGTCAATGGCGTGCGCGCAAAAAAATTCCAAAGTCCAAAATAGTGCATTTTTGGTCACTTTTTATATCATGAAAAAATGAATAAAAAGCGATCAATAAGTCCTATCAATGCAAAAATGGTACAGTTAAAAACTTCAGATCACGGCGCAAAAAATGAGCCCTCATACCGCCCCATACACGGAAAAATAAAAAAGTTATAGGGGTCAGAAGATGACAATTTTAAACGTATACATTTTTCTGCATGAAGTTATGATTTTTTCCAGAAGTACGACAAATTCAAACCTGTATAAGTAGGGTATCATTTTAATCATATGGACCTACAGAATAAAGGTAAGGTGTCATTTTTACCGAAAAATGTACTACGTAGAAACGGAAGCCCCCAAAAGTTACAAAATGGCGTTTTTTTTTTAAATTTTGTCTCACAATGATTTTTTTTCCCGTTTCACCGTAGATTTTTGGGCACAATGACTGACGTCATTACAAAGTAGAATTGGTGGTGCAAAAAATAAGCCATAATATGGATTTTTAGGTGCAAAATTGAAAGAGTTATGATTTTTTAAAGGCAAGGAGCAAAAAACGAAAATGCAAAAATGGAAAAAACCCCGGTCCTTAAGGGGTTAAGGAGATACTCCCATCAGAAGGACGAGCAGGGTAAAGCATGCAGTAGCGCTCTTCACTCCCCGGCATGCAGTGATCTCCGCTTCTTTATAATGGGGCTGCAGGAGGGAAATAGTAACGATCCATGGAGTGAAGGTTGCTATGGCTTGCCCAGACTTCTGATTGGTGGAGGTCTTAGCACAGACTCTGACCGATCATAAATTTTGACATTTCAATTTTTTTCTATTTGAAAGGGACACATTAAACTGAGTTTCGTATTCCTATTTCCCTGACCCTATGTGTGTCATGTTTTCCTCATTAAAGGGGAACTCCGGTGGAAATTTTTTTTTTAAAATCAACTGGTGCAAGAAAATTAAACAGATTAGTAAATCACTTCTATTTAAAAATCTTAACCCTTCTAGTACTTATCAGCTGCTGTATGCTACAGATATACTACAGAGAAATTTGTGAATTTCTTTTCTGTCTGACCACAGTGCTCTCTGCTGACACCTCTGTCCATGTCAGGAACTGTCCAGAGCAGGAGAGGTTTTCTATGTGGATATGATTCTAATCTGGACAGTTCCTGACACGGACAGAGGTGTCAGCAGAGAGCACTGTTGTCAGACACGAAAGAAATTCACAAATTTCTCTGTTTTATACAGCAGCTAATATGTACTGGAAGGATTAAGATTTTTTAATAGAAATAATTTACAAATCTGTTTAACTTTCAGGCACTAGTTGATTTGAAAACATTTATTTTCTTCTTGTTTCCACCAGAGTTCCCCTTTAAGTACCATAGGGTTGTCAGCACTCGTAGGTATTGGTGCGCGAGGATATAGAACATGAAAATAAGCAAAAGGTCCCATAAATCACCAAATTCTACTGTAAATATTAATTATTGGGGTTTTACATGAAAAATGTTGTACAATACACATTTGGGCAAGCACCTTGCCTTACTCAGGTGTATAGTCAGCTTACTGGGTAGCTGATGACGTTGTTTGCCGAAACACGTACTATACAACCTTCTACATATGAAACTAGGGATGTGCCGATACCAATACTAGTATCGGTGTAGGGGCCGATATTATCCATTTGCATGGTATCGGGGACTCGTTTAATGTCCCCGATACCATGTCCCATACCTGCTGCCGCTCCACTGCCCCGTTCTCCCATCCTCATCATAGTGTTCCATGGAGGAGCATGTGACACACACGTCAATCCACCTCCACTACTGCGCCCAGCGTAACGCTACGGAGGAAGGAGAGTGACCTATATGTCACATGCTCCTACCTTGGAACCGCCATGATGCGGACGGGAGAGCGGGGCAGTGGAGTGGCAGCACCAGAGGACAGCCGCAGGTGAGCTGTCTGAAAGGAAGGGGCTGCTAGTAATGTCTACAGGGGGACCTGCTGTCTACTGGGAGGGGCTGCTGCTGTCTAAATGGGGGGGGGCACTGCTGTCTAAAGGGAGGGGCCCTGCTGCTGTCTAAACAGGGGGGCTGCTGCTGTTTAAATGGGGGCCCGCTGTCTAAAGGGGGGCTGTGGTCTACAGGGGGGCTGCTACCAATGTCTACAGGGGGGGGCCTGCAGTCTACAGGGGGGCTGCTGTCTACAAGGGGGGCTGCTACTAATGACTGCAAGGGGATACAACCTAATATTAAAGACAATCTTATAGCAGAGTCACCTGCACTAACTTGAATTTATAGGTAGACAGTGCAGGTGCCGGTTTCTACAGCTGCTCACCATGTGGTCATCGGTCTCAGCACCAATGCAAATTCCCTGTTCTGCCCAATGGAGAAGAGAGAAATCTTGGCTCATACTACAGCAGACGCCTCCATTGTACACAACAAGGACCCACATATCATACAGTGAGCAGCGCCAGAAAATGGGTCACCCTGGGGTCAGATTCCCTTTAAAATATAAGTACTCGTACTTTGTATCGGCGAGTACCAGAATTAAAGTATCGCTACTCGTACTCTGTCTTAGAAGAATGGTAGCGGGACATCCCTATATGAAACCCCAATAAACAACATTTATAGCAGAAAATTCTATATTCTCTTTATAGGTGTTATGCCCACCTTCTGAACTCTTTATCTGACTTACCAGCGAACGCAGTCTGTGTGCCGTAAAAAGTGGCGCTGGGTTCCGCGGTTTACATCGCAGATGACTATGACACATGCAGTGAAGTAGACAACTTCTCCGGACTGCAGCATACGCAGGTTACATCGTGAATCGCGGCCACGGCAGCCATAACTACGGGTGTGGAAAGGGTTAAGGAAATCCCCTTGTTCATATTCAGTATATATTTTACCATATTATCATTTCAAAGGCTGCATGCCCCCCATACTGATCCCTTAATGAAAATGGAATCTACAAGCTTAGACTTCCCGATTCAGTGATGGAGTGCAACTGCACCTTTTGGTGGCCCTACAGCTGCAGTCCAGACCAATACATTGCATAAAGCTCAATAATAGAAAGCTCAATAAACGAAAACCATGAACACAGACAAGTACCTCATTATCTTGTTAAATGTGATAATCCTCCCAGTTCACTGTCCCATCATGATAATCCACCCCCTGCCTTTATTTTTATTATTTTTTAGTTTTCTACATTGATATTTCTCTGTATTTTCTGCTCAGTCAGATTCACAGACTGGGAAGGTGCGTTCTCCAGCAGGTGTGACATCATATGAAGCCATACAGGAGAGAACTTCCTCCCTCACTCTGCTACACACAGCCTCGAGCAGTTCAGTGTCAGATGAGCTATGATTGGCTAAGGCTGCGCACACACCCCTCACCACTTCAAACTGCATTTCCCGATTTTGGACTGCTGCCAGGCCAGCAGGAGTCCAAAGTCTGTGCAAGAGATGGGGGGGGGGGGGGGAATATGTGCACTGGACAAGTAGAGAGACACCTAGTGGCAGCTTTTTTTAAACACAAATAAAACATAGAAAAACTTTTTTTTTTTTTTTAAACAAAGCACATTAGAAAGATTTTTTATTAAAGAATACCTGTCACCAAAAAAAAAACTTTATATTTTGTTAATCAAAGTATTAGAAACAACTTTCTTATAACATGTGATTAACAAAAATGTATATCTTGAGATATATATATATATTTTTTTTTTTACTTTTAAAAACTGACCACTAGGGGTCTCTTTACATGTCCCGGCTAATAGATTTCAGACTCATGCTGGCCTGGCAGCAGGAGTCCGAACTCTCAGTGCAACCGGAACACTGAAGAGCACAGGGCAGCTCCCTGCCTGTCAACCAGACAGGCGGGAGAGGCGCTGTGCACGGCAGACAGGCTGCTGTGCCTGCCCGCCATAACATGATAACAAAGGCCGAGGACACATCCACCCCCATTGTGTACAAGCAGGACTGCACATCGCAGCGCACCCTCGCTACCCCCTTAACCCCACCTGAGTACAAACATGACAGCAGATCACAGCGCATCCCACCACCCCTGTGAGTACAAGCCGGACTGCGGCGCCTGACTCCACAGCAGTATATGTACTTACAGTGTCTTGCCCATGTAAACTGAACTCCAACCACACGTATGGTATAGGTTTACACCCCCCGCCCCACCCGCAACCTGGTGCAGATAAAGGGCGGAAGTGAGCCCAGCCAGGCTTTAGCTGACATCACGCCTGCTGGGCCACTCCCCCTTCCTCTCTCACAGAGAGCATCAAACTGAGCAACAAAGAAGGGACTAATAAAGATAGGAAAAGGGGTTTTAGAAAAAAAAAAAGGTAGGATTAGAGTCAGGAAGAGTTAGGGACAGATGAGTTCATGATAGATACTCTTTAATCATAAGGAGTGCAATAGCAAAAATTTGTTTTAATGAGAGTGCCCATTTAATAGATGGGAATGTAGCAGAAATTATTCAGACACCGTATAAGGATACACCCAGTCTAACTGCAGCTTCTCACTGGGAAGTTCCGGCTTCTGGTCATCGTGGTTTTTTATGCAGGACGGAATATACATTGTGATTGGTCGACCGCGGAGGAAAACCTTTACGCTCATACCATCTATATAGAGACAGAGGCGATTTTTTTACTGACTCCTTACGCCAGTGTGTTCCAATCAGTGTGTCCCCAGCTGTTGCAAAATTACAACCCCCAGCATGCCCGGACAGCCAACGGCTGTCCGGGCATGCTGGGAGTTGTAGTTTTGCAACAGCTGGATTCACGCTCACACTGTTTGAAAAACATGCAATTGTTGGAAGGTGTAAATGCAATTGTTGGAAGGTGTAAACATGCACAATGTACCAAGATAAGGCTTTATCTTACAAAAAACATCATTGTGACAAATGTCATAGTGGTTTCTAATTATTAAAAGGGGTACTCTGGTGGTTTACAAATCAACTGATGCCAGAAAGTTATACCGATTTGTAAACTACTTCTATTTAAAAATCTTAATTCTTAGTACTTATCAGCTGCTGTATGCTCCACAGGAAGTTGTATAGTTCTTTCCAGTCTGACCACACAGTGTCAGGAACTGTCCATAGCATGAGCAAATCCCTCATAGCAAACCTCTCCTGCTCCGGACAGTTCCTGACACAGACAGAGGTGTCAGCAAAGAGCACTGTGGTCACACTGGAAAGAACTACACAACGTCCTCTCGAGCATACATCAGCTGATAAGTACTGGAAGGATTAAGATTTTTAAATATAAGTAATTTACAGATCTGTTTAACTTTCTGGCACCAGTTGATTTGAAATATTTTTTCCCCTCCATGGAGTACCCCTTTAACGAGACACTGGATGATCCTAGGGACTTATATGTGTACTATGCACTAGCCCAGTGTTTCCCAACCTGTGGCTCGCCAGCAAAGCTACAAATCCCAGCATGCCATGACGGCCTTTGGCTCATGGGAGCTAAAGTTTGCCAGAAACTGAAGATCCACAGGTTAGGGAACGTTGCATTAGCTAAACAAAATGAATATAATAAAACAATCCCAGTGCTAACTAGCGATACATTATACTCACTACATAGTAAAGTCGTCCAGCTGAGGGAAAACAAACAAATCTTACTTGTCCCTGTTTATAAGGTGAGCAGCAGTTTGTATAGTATCATAAAAAGGTTTTCCATATTTCATATAAACAAGCTTTACATGGTAATTCATAAAGAACAGTAGTGTTTCCCAACTAAAGTGTTTCCAGTTGTTGCAAAACTACAACTCCCAGCATGCCCGAACAGCCTTCGGCTGTCCGGGCATGCTGGGAGTTTTAATTTTGCAATGGCTGGAGGCATCTTTGTTGGGAAACGCTGCCACAGAGCATCCTACCAAGGGCAGTGCACATGTCCATGCTAGTATACTATAGGTTAAAGTGTACCTGTCGCTTTAAGAAAAGAAAAAAACACTTTGAAATGTCCTGAAGGCATATCAGATCATATCAGTTTTTATTAGTCGGGGTCTGACACTTCAGACCACAACTGATCGCTAGAATCAGCATAGAGAGAAGCACCCAGCTGAGTGCTTCTCCATCAATGGGACCAACACGGCCCCATAGACTTGCATTATGAGATCGTCATGGGCACATGGTACCGAGACAAAAGTGAACATTTTTAGCGTGCAATACTCCTGGCCTGTTATTGCAGGTCAGGGTCTGAACACCAAGACCCATCAAAAAATTTTGAAATGTCTCTTTTACATATCAAAAGTAGTTTTTTTTTTAAAGTGCCCATTTAAGTAAAATTGCACACAACACAGTAATGTTACATATAGAGAGTACTGTCACCAAATAAAACTTTTAATATAGTGTTCCTTGTGTAATTAGCAGACACTTTATTATTCCCTTTGTTTTTAAAATGATCAACATAAATATGATTAAAATGTAATTAAAAAATCAGCCACTAGGTGGTGCTGGACTGGTCCCTGCTGCATATAATACCGTGAGTTTGGTCTCATCCCGGCCTGGCAGGAGTCCAAACTCAGGAAGTGCTTCTCTGCACTGAGCTTGATTGACAGCTGCACAAAGCTTCACTGAAAGATATACAGACTGAAAGCTGCAGAGAGCCTGATGTCTTCTATTTCCAGCACCGCAAAGATGTGAGGGCAGAAGTGGTCCCCCAGCAGGCTTCAGTGATGTCATGCCTGCTGGGAAATGCCCACTTTCTCCTACTGGTAGAAGAAAGGTAAGATACACAGCTTTTTAACCCCTTGCCGCAAATGGACATTTATTAACATCCATATGTGTCACATAGGCAGGGGTGGAATGGCATCTAATAGCCAAAATTGCAAGATGAGGAGAAAGCAGGTAGCAGCTAAGTAGTCATCCGGTTCAATAGTGTAAAGTCTGCAGAGGTGCTAGGACATGTAAAGGAACAGTTTCAGTAAGAATTCTCAAAATCAAGAATATAGAAAACTCCTGCACTCACCGCTCAGCTATTGACTCGATGCTCCTCTCACGGGATAGACCGTGCACACCGGGCTGCACAGTGTGGGCGCTCAGAGGCAAATTTTTCTATATTCTTGATTTGAGAATTCATTAACATCCATTTGCAGCTGCTGAGGTATGAGGCGCGCTCAGCAGGTCCGATCAAAACAAAAATGGTACCGATAAAAACTTTTAGTAGTAAAATAAAATCAAACCTATATAAAATGGGTATTCTTGCAACCGTATGGACCTACAGAATAAATATAAGGTGCAATTTTTACCGAAAACTGCATGTGTAGAAACGGAAGCTGCTAAAAATTTACAAAATTTTATTTTTTTTTTTTTTCAATTTTGCCCCACAAATAATTTTTTTCTGGTTTCGCCATAGATTTTGTGGTGAAATTATTAAAGGGGTATTCCGGGCAAAAACATTTTATCCCCTATCCAAAGGATAGGGAATAAGATGTCTGATCGCGGGGGTCCCGCCGCTAAGACCCCCCCTCCCCCTATCCTTTGTTAACAGTGGGAGGGGTGTTAGGAGTAGTTAGGGAACATAGCCTGAGTTAGTTTACAAAAGTCTATTTGGTGACAGGTACTTTTTAATGTTTCTACTGTGTGTGTGTGTATATGAATATATATTATATATATATATATATATATATATATATATATATATATATATATATATATATAATCCCAAAATAAAGCAGCACTACTTATCCAGTCCAACCAAAAAATTGGTGCCAGCGTCCCAAAGGACTTGATCAGAGTCCATCCAAGATAAGAACCAGATACAGGCGCAGCACTCCTTGGAGTGCTGCGCCTGTATCTGGTTCATATATATATATACACCCATACACTCCCATACACACACATTGAGATTATATATATATATATATATATATATATATATATATATATATATATATATATATACACACACACACACACACACACACACATTGAGATGATCTATATCTGTATATATATATATATATATATATATATATATATATATTAAGCATGTTTCACCAGAGTCTTGCTAATACAATTACTTCTAAGGCCTTGTTCACATTTGCATCAGAGGCTCCATCACAGACTACAATAGGAGAAAGAAAATGGGGCTGGATGATGTGTTGCACAATGGACATCAATGGATCCCATTGATCTGTACATTTAGCAGGATCTGACCAGAAAATAAAATGTACTTTTTTTATTTTATTTTGTCCACTCAGGTCTTGTTGTTTAAACAGATTCCTCCAAACAGAGCTCCAACGCAGATGTGAACATAGCCTAATTTATGAAAAGCTTTTCCACTTACATTTTTTATTTTTTTGGGGGTTATTACACAATGAACATAGCCCTTGGCACTGCTGCTAAAATGGCGCTCCTGCTAAAAGTTGCAAAACTCTCCCTAGCGCCGTAGCATTTAATCATATAAGAACATACGTGTGCAGCCTGAATGCAAAGCAAATGTCTCTTTCCGCATAAAATACTCACCTATGTTATAATTTCCCCGTTTTGACGCAGAAGAACCTGAAAGATATTAATGTGTCTTATTTATGACCAGATGTGAATAGAAAAGGGACAATAAACATTCATACACACGAATCTGCACAAGAGATTTTCTTTACATGCATGAATTTTGTGGTTTAACATTTTTTTATTACTATTGCTGAAGGATCCTTTTTTTTTATTTTTTTATTTTTTATTTTTTAACAGTTCTAATGTGTGGTTGTGGTTTAAAAAAAACCAAAAAACACTTGGACATGGCAAAGATGGAATGGGGTCTGGGTGTGGAATCCCCCATGATAGCCAGAACAGCCAATAGTCTTTCTATAAAATTCTGTTTCCTGCAGTGAGGAGAAACAGAAATAAGCTGAGCGCTTCTTCCCTTTTGTGGACGGGGACCTCCGACCAAACAATATTAACATGTCTCTATGCTATGTCAAAATTAGGGTGTTTTTTTTTTAACCCCTTAAAGGGTACCTTTCATCAAAAATACTTTTGATATATTATAGATCAATGTATGCAGAATAAATTTCCAATAGCATGTTATTAAAAAATATGCTTCTTTCTATTTAATTTTCCACTTTGAAAAATGACCACTAGGGGTCTCCCTACCAGTCCTGGCAGCAAGCCTTTTTTTTATATAGATTTCAGACTCATGCTGAAGTCCTAAATCTCAGCCGGGAGAAAGACAAGCTCAGCACTGCTCCCTGCCAGGAGCAAAACCATAGATGCCATGATCAGGACTGATCACGGCATCTATGGGTTTAATGCTGCCGGGACCGGCGCAATTGCGGCCCCCGGCAGCTGCGTCGGGTCCCCGGCTGTGATTGTCAGCCGGGTCCCGCAGCAGTGCAGGAGATCACTAGGATATATGCATATGTCCCAGCGCGCGAACATGTCGGGTGCTGGGACGTAAGCATATGTCCTATAGCGGGAAGGGGTTAATAACTGTAACACTGTAAGATTTCTTTAAAGGGTCTGAGCTGCAGCATGCATGCCTCCTTGCTCCCTGCCCTGCATGATTGATGTACAGGGATTAGCTTCCAGGACTGAACCTTTTACATCAATCATGCAGGAAGGGGTTATCCAGGAAAAAACTTTTTTTTATATATATCAACTGGCTCCAGAAAGTTAAACAGATTTGTCAATTACTTCTATTAAAAAATATTAACCCTTTCAGTACTTATGAGCTGCTGAAGTTGAATTGTTCTTTTCTGTCTAAGTGCTCTCTGATGAAACCTGTCTCAGGAACTGTCCAGAGTAGAAGCAAATCCCCATAGCAAACCTATTCTACTCTGTGCAGTTCCCGAGACAAGCAGAGATGTCAGCAGAGAGCACTATTGCCAGACAGAAAAGAACAACTCGCCTTCAGCAGCTGATAATTATTGAAAGGATTAAGATTTTTTAATAGAAGTAATTTACAAATCTGTTTAACTTTCTGGAGCCAGTTGATATATATATATAAAAAAGTTTTTTCCTGGAATATCCCTTTAAGGGGAAGGGAGAAGGCATGTCTGCTGCAGCTCAGTCTCCAACCACTTATGCTTAGAAGCAAAACATAGTTTTATAACTTCAAGCCTCAAGACGTATTTCTATTTACTCTTACCACTGAAAAGATTGGACGTGGAGAGAACTTTCCTCTCTAGTTTCTTACTCTTCTCTTTTGGATCTCTGAGCAGTTTATCAGAGGAGCTGTACCTGCGTAACCTACAAAAAACAAACACGTGACGGTTATAGTTCTAAGCACACAATAACAATGTTGGATGACTGGACTGTATGACAGTCAACATTTCAGAAATCATCTAGAAATAAGCAAAAACGTACAATATCTATCCAGGCTGAATCCACACGTGTGCAGAGGACAAGTTCTTATAAATCTCTTCCTCCGGCTACACCATTGTTTTCCAACCAGGGTGCCTCCAGCTTTTGCAAAACTACAACTTCTCCTATTTTTTCTTCGACAGAGCTCTGCGGTGATGTGAAAGAGGCCTATGGGAAAAGTGGAGGCCGCTCTCATTATTTACAAGTTCCTGACATGGAGAGCTGTTATCTGGGAAACCCCTCCACTTTTACTCTGATTTATCTCTGTAATAAGCAATCCACAGACACAAAACTCCTAAGCAACTGCGTGGTGAACAAAGAGTTAACATACTAAAATATTCAAACTATTTTAGGACACTGTTCTTCGAGTGTTCTACAAGTTTCTCAGCTAATAAAGGGACAACTGTGTCATTATGCTCCAGGGTACAAGTCATTACATTTGTGATTTTCTTGTTCCTATGTGTTTACATTAAGACCGGGGCTTTTATTTCAGTATTTAGTTGTAATTCTGTACGAGAGAAATAAAGGCCCAGATTTTGCATTGATAAATCTGCGCCACTTCTTTCGTGAAGTTTTGCAGCCCCTTGTGAGCAGCCATATTAGAGACATGTACTACCTTAACGACGAGCGCCGTAAATGTACGTCCTGGTGACGTGGTACTTAACGCACCAGGACGTACCGGCAGGTTCCGGCTGCTGATCGCAGCCAGGGACCAGCCGGTAATGGCGGACATCCGCGATCCCGCGGATGTCCGCCATTAACCCCTCAGATGTCGTGATCAATACAGATCACGGCATCTGCAGCATCGCGGTCACTTAAATGGATGGTTGGATCGCTCGCAGCGCTGCCGCGGCGATCCAATCATCCTGCACGGCAGACAGAGGTCCCCTCACCTGCCTCCGCTGCCTTCCGGGAGTCTTCTGCTCTGATCTGCCTTCCCGCAGACCAGAGCAGAAGATCACCGATAACCCTGATCAGTACTGTGTTCTATGGGGACTATTAAAGTGCAAAAATAAAAGTAAAAAAAGTAAAGAGTAAAAAAAATTTGAAAACCCCCCTCCCCCAATAAAACGTAAATTGTCCCATTTTCCCTATTTCACCGCCAAAAAGTGTTAAAAAAATATTTTATATACATATTTGGTATCGCCGCGTGTGTAAATATCTGAACTATTAAAATAAAATGTTAATGATACCGTACGGTGAACGGCGCGAACGTTAAAGAAAAAAAAGTCCAAAATAGCTGCTTTTTTATAAGCTTTTATTCCCCAAAAAATTTATAAAAAATTTATTAAAAGTTTTATATATGCAAATTTGGTATCAATAAAAAGTACAGATCACGGCGCAAAAAAAGTGTAATTTGTTTCATTCCTTCTCAGCTCTTTCACTAACACAGCTAGGTCATGTGATCCCCAGTCAGACTCCCAGTATATTGCATTCTCTACTGTTTAGACAGGAAGACAGTCTCTCGTGTGTGTCTAATTTCCTATAAGATACAGGAATACATAATCTCTTACCAGCCCTGTCCTTTTTGTATATGTGTATACACATGGGGGGATTTATCATGGCTCGCATGGAAATTTTTGTGCAAGCCTTACTTTGCGAAAAAATGTGAAACCTTTTACACCAATTTTATGATGTAAGCATTGCTAAAATGCCACCCATTGGTGCCGCTGAAGTGATTATTTCTGCCTTATCCAAGAGTCCAGGAGAATAGTGATATAGTAGGTGAATACATACAGTGCATAGGTGCAGAGTTATACAACTAGCCTGTGTGTGTGTGTGCAGATTCTCCAGTATATTCCTAGAAGATGTAGCCTTACAATGCTTGTAACTTGACAGGGACGAACACATCACAATGACCGGCTGAAGCTGCATCTAATAAGAATACAAAGAGTCTCTATAGTGCAAGTTAGGGGATAGAAGTTCTCTGAGGTTCTCTAGCACTTACAGTAGAATCTCCCAATAGCGGACGCTCACGAGGAATAAAAAAAAGTGTCCACTATTGAGAGATGTCCCCTATTGGGAAAAAAAGGCTTAAAATTCTTCCTAAATGATGGAATACAGTCCTGTACTCACTCCAGAGTGTAATTACCTATAAAACACATTAAAAAGCAATATTACAGTATAATCTCCCAGTGTTGTTTAATCTCCCCTTATCCCTCCCCCTGTACCATTTCCTCCCCCTTTATAACCTGTGCCACCTTATCCCCCCCTCTTTTATACCCTGTGCCATCTTATTCCCCCCTTGCATTGTGCCAAATTACCCCCTGTGCCATTTAATTCCCCCTTTATTACCCTCTGTGTAAATTCATCACCCCGCTCTTTATTACCGTATTTTTCGCCGTATAAGACGCACTTTTTCTTCCCCAAAACTGGGGGGGAAAAGTTGGTGCGTCTTATATGGCGAATACACCCCCTATGGCGGCGGTCCCTGCGGCCATCAACGGCTGGGACACGCGGCTAATACAGGACATCACCGATCGCGGTGATGCCCTGTATTAACCCTTCAGACGCGGCGATCAAAGCTGACCGCCGCGTCTGAAGGGAAAGTGACACTAACCCGGCTGTTCGGGACCGCCGCGATTTCACCGCGGCGGTCCCGAACAGCCCGACTGAATAGCCGGGTTAGTGCTTACAGGACACCGGGAGGGACCTTACCTGCCTCCTCAGTGTTTTCTCCGTTCAGGGATCCCCTGTATGGCCGGCGCTCTCCTTCCTCGTCATCACATCGTCGCGTACATGCGTCGGCGTGTGTAACTATGTGATGGCGGTGACGGAGAGCGAGGATACCCGGCCGGCAGCAGAGACGTTCCGGAGCGACAGGGACGCGGCGACAGCGATGGAGCGACATCCAGGGCAGCGGTGATGGGTCCGGAGCGGCGGGGACACGTGAGTATTAAATCCTATGCAGTGGTCTTCAATCTGGGGACCTCCAGATGTTGCAAAACTACAACTCCCAGCATGCCCGGACAGCCAACGGCTGTCCGGGCATGCTGGGAGTTGTAGTTTTGCAACATCTGGAGGTCCGCAGGTTGAAGACCACTATTGGGTTCAAAATCTTTATTTTTTTAGATTTTGACCCTAAAAATTGGGTGCGTCTTATACGCCGGTGCGTCCTATAGGACGAAAAATACGGTAAGTGGCACAGGGAGATAAAGGGGGCAACGAAATGGCACAGGGGGGAAAGGGGGGAATGAAATGGCACAGGAGGTGGTAAAGAAGGGGTGATGAATTTACATAGAGCGATATTAAGGGGGGATGAAGAGGAAATGATGTGACACAGGGGGTAATAAAGGCGAAGGGGGATGATTTGGCTCATGGGGGAATAAAGAAACACAGGGGGATCAGAGAAGGAGGAGGGTGATGTGTCCGGCGGACGGACAGAAGCAGGTGATCACTGTTTAAACATCGGTCTTCTGCTTCTGTGCTGGGGCTTCTGCAGGGGGTGCAGCGGGGGCTTGGGCTCTTTACTGGGGCATTGGCTGTACCCCCTGATGGTGGCCCTGTGTACAAGGTAGGGCCGGCACATAACCTTGGTTGTCCCCCTATTGGGAGTGTTTGGTCTCTTAATGGAAGTGTTTTGTTCCCTATTAGGAGTGTTTTGTCCCCTAATGGGTGTGTCCGCGTCAGCTATTGGGAAAGTCTCTAATTCGTAGGATGTAAATACATTAAGCCTTATAGGACTCTGTCGGGGAGTTAAAAACTGTCCGCTATTGGGAGTTGTCCGCTAAGGGAGATTTTACTGTACTGCACTTAGATAAGAGCAAGTGTGGCCATTAGACTCTGCCCCTATGTCTTTACAAAGCCAGAGACATCATGAGTAATATAGGCAGCATTAGAAAACCATATTAAAGAGGAAGAAAAGGTTTGAAACCAACCTATAAATGGCACATAAACTAATATCTATATACCCAAGAGCCTCTATAAGGCCATGCTTAGAAAGCCCATGAGAAAATAAAATTGTTGGAGCTCTCTTGAAGGGGTACTCCGCTGCTCAGCGTTTGGAACAAACTGTTCTGAATGCTGGAGCTGGGAGCTTGTGACATCATATCCCGCCCCCTCATGACATCACGCCCCGCCTCCTCAATGCAAGCCTATGGGAGGGGGCGTGACGGCAGTCACGCCCCCTCCCATAGACTTGCATTGAGGGGACGGGGAGTGATGTAATGAGGGGGTGGGGATATGATGTCACAAGCTCCCGGCTCCAGCGTTCAGAACAGCGGAGTACCCCTTTAAGGCGGTGAGTGGCACATGAGGCTGCATTAATACTGCGCTTAGAAGATCTGCTCGCCTCTATTTATATTTTACTGGGTGCCACTTGTGTCCTGTCCCTGTTCTGTCTCTCTCCTACCCCTTACCCAATTCCCATTCCTCCCATCCTTTCTTGTTTTTATAATTATTGTGTGAGATGATAACCACAAAAATACGTATTCGAACAAGAAGCTGAACGCCCAATAATCTCCTCAGAGGACCATATGTCAGTACAAAAGACAATCCCCAAAAATATATCTCAGAGCCAAAGAATCTATCCAGATCTAGGCCATTGGGCCAAGTCCTCCATACACCTACAGAACTTTCTCACATTCTAGACTGTCTGCATGTCAACCCAATTCTTCCCCACCCAGCCTATTTTTTTTACATGGAATATATTTACATCCATATTATGATAAATATTGGCATTGTGGTGCCTTGGTGGGGTATGTAGGGTAGTTGGGGTGTTGCTGTTAACCCTTGTCACTCGTGACGCCAGGGTGAGGGTTAAATACTGTAATGTTGCTAGGGACTATCACCACCCTTCCCAGGAGCGATAGGTGAGTGCGAAATAAATGGATTGTCCACAACCACTGTCAACTGAAAACTTGCAGGAACTTTTACTGAAGATTTTCTGTAACAGGCAATAGCAATAACAGTCCAGATAACAAAGTCTATTTGTAGCTGAGCAGCGATTGACAGTTGGTTGGGATCAGATAAGCTCAATTTAGCTTTAGGAAGATTACGTTGCATAGATCCGCTGGATTTAGGGGTGCGTTTAGGTCCAGTGATCTTGCGGAGTAGCGGGGAATTATAGATATATAACCGCTGTGGTATAGGCCGAGGCTGCAAGGCTTTGGCCTAGTAAACGTACTTGAAAGTTGCGGCGGTCCTACCTCATTCAGAGTCAGCAACCCAAGAGAGCGATCAATGGCCGCAGCTCCCTTATATGGGCAGGAGCTGAGCTGTTTTGGATTGGTCCAAAACAACGGTCACTCACCGTTACACGGCATTATGGGAGAACACGTGACTCAAGAACCACCTAAGGTCCTTCAACAAACCATAGAGTTCTGAACCAAGTCACATGACCCGCAGGTCCTGCGACGCTAAACGAGTGAGTAACACAATATACATATTTACAATGATAATATTTATAAATATCAAGTTATTAAGGGGTGACTAGGGGCTAACTAGGGAAGTGGACCCCGACTGTCCTAGGGACTCTGACTTTGGGGACCCCCCTAACCAAGGCACAGTATGAAATACGGTGCCGGGACACCACAGCATTATTTGTCGGGACTCGGAGTGCCTACCGCTCCATAGTATAGAAGAGGACACTGTGTGCCGCTATCCAGGCTTTACCTCTTTGAGAGATGGTGCTGTATTCAGGGAACATGGCGGTCAAGTGTTTAATAGTAAAAAGAACGGTAGAGTGGTAACTGGGGACCGGGTAGAGTGTAATGGCACAGGGGTTACTCACCTAGAGAGCGGTCATCTGGAATTGTCCTATCAGGCCTATAGCTGCAGCTATATCTTCTTTTAACCCCTTAAGGACTCAGCCCATTTTGGCCTTAAGGACTCAGACAATTTAATTTTTACGTTTTCATTTTTTCCTCCTCGCCTTCTAAAAATCATAACTCTTTTATATTTTCATCCACAGACAATTTTGCTAATTTTGGAAGGTTTTGTTTTCACGCCGTACAATTTATGGTAAAAATGACATGTGTTCTTTATTCTGAGGGTCAATACGATTAAAATGATACCCATTATTATATACTTTTATATTATTGTTGCGCTTAAAAAAAATCACAAACTTTTTAACCAAATTAGTACGTTTATAATCCCTTTATTTTGATGACCTCTAACTTTTTTATTTTTCCGTATAAGTGGCGGTATGGGGGCTAATTTTTTGCGCCATGATCTGTACTTTTTTTTGATACCACATTTGCATATAAAAAACTTTTAATACATTTTTTATAATTTTTTTTAAAATGTATTAAAAAAGTAGGAATTTTGGACTTTTTTTATTTTTTTTCGTTCACGCCGTTCACCGTACGGGATCATTAACATTTTATTTTAATAGTTCGGACATTTACGCACGTGGCGATACCAAATATGTCTATAAAAAATGTTTTTTACGCTTTTTGGGGGTAAAATAGGAAAAAACGGACGTTTTACTTTTTTATTGGGGGAGGGGATTTTTCACTTTTTTTTTACTTTTACATTTTTTTACACTTGAATAGTCCCCATAGGGGACTATTCATAGCAATACCATGATTGCTAATACTGATCTGTTCTATGTATAGGACATAGAACAGATCAGTATTATCGGTCATCTCCTGCTCTGGTCTGCTCGATCACAGAGCAGGAGACGCCGGGAGCCGCACGGAGGAAGGAGAGGGGACCTCCGTGCGGCGTTATGAATGAGCGGATCCCCGCAGCAGCGCTGCGGGCTATCCGATCGTTCATTTAAATGGCGAACTGCTGCAGATGCCGGGATCTGTATTGATCCCGGCACCTGAGGGGTTAATGGCGGACGCCCGCGAGATCGCGGGCGTCGGCCATTGCCGGCGGGTCCCTGGCTGCGATCAGCAGCCGGGATCAGCCGCGCATGACACGGGCATCGCTTCGATGCCCGCGGTTATGCTTAGGACGTAAATGTACGTCCTGGTGCGTTAAGTACCACCTCACCAGGACGTACATTTACGTCCTGCGTCCTTAAGGGGTTAAAGTTTGCTATTGTTGTAGAGATTCTTTTTTTTTTTTTTTTTTTCGGCACATGTTCCTCGCCTGTTACTTTCACATTAGTCTCAGATTTTTGCAAACCTTCAGAGATTTTCGATGCACTTGCTGTTCCACGTCACTACACATTGAGAGAAGCCAAAAGCACAAGAGGATTGCTGTCTGTGAAATGCTGAAAATAGCTTCTGGAATGTTTCCTACCACATACCGTGTAGGATTGTGATAGAGGAAAACATCCAAACTGACCCAACTGACCCCATATCTAAACACTAAATTGCAACCATACTATGCATACATAACATATACATAGCAAAAAACAGGTTGACTCCAGGTTGCCTAAGGCCAGCACCTGGCCGAAACGCGTCACATCCTGCCATGTACCTGTCATCTGTGGTCTAATAAAGAAGGCGATTTGATCTGCAACTTGAGCTGGAGTCAACCAGTTTTTCGCCCATTTGTCTGGGGTGTAGTCTGCACCTTCTCCTCGCTCGTTTATCCTGGCTTTGGGGTGAGCTGAATCTATCTTCTTTTGCTGATAACATATACATACATACAGAACATAGACAGTACACAAGAGCTGGAGTGGCGGGGTGTTCACCTAAGGCTGGTTTTATACTAGATTAGACTGACATTCAGAGCGGAACTTGAAGCCGTAAATTGGGCGCAAAATGCTAGACTTGCATATGAAACAGAAAAATAAACCTTGATTAAAATCAGCAAAGCATAGTACGATCAAATATAAGATACTTTGTCCTATATCTTTCTAGACAAAAATGTTTCCGTCTTTCTTTTGTTATCAACTTTCTTCCCTCACTACCTCCCCCCCCCAAACGGTTATCAGCTCCATTCTATACTGTGTTTACATCCTGCAGCTCATTCAGGGATCAAATTACAAGACATACCAGTCTATGGTATATCAGCTCTGGGAGAACTGATAATTATTGATGAAGCCTGTAGAGCATAAATTTGCTAAAAAATATGATATACGAATTATATTATGGCCAGAAATAGTGCGGCTCCTCATGTACAAACATAGGGCAGCTTATCCTGAAAAGTCACCTGAAAGGACGGGCCAAAAGGAAAAGAAAACACTGCAACGATGCACACCCAAATACAAGAAGAAAAAAATCACAATTTGCATTGTTGCAGTGTTTTCTTTTCCTTTTGGCTTGTATATTTGTGCTTACACCTGGTAGCTAACTAACAACAATTTTAGGGGAACCCCCCTAGGGGAACCCTTAAACTAAGTACCCCCCAATATTAAAATGTACCTTTTATTGATCCATTTAAAATATAATCTGTGACCAACATAAATATGTGATTCTACAAGTTGGTGTAATGACACCACCACTAACTTTAAAACCGCAGTTGCCACCAGGCTCCCTAGCTCCTGTGCTTGTCTTTTGTAAACACTTGAATGTGAAATAACAGAGTGAGCATTGATTAGTAGCTCGCTCTATCTATTAGGAGCCGGTGGCTACTGTAAATTAAAATAACCAGATATTAGCCAGCCCTTCCAACGTTTCACTGGAACCCTAGCTTCGTCAGGAAAGTCTGGTGGCTAAATTGATTAGCCACCAGATTTTCCTGACGAAGCTGGGGTGCCAGTGAAACGTTGGAAGGGCTGGCTAATATCTGGTTATTTTAATTTGCAGTAGCCACCGGCTCCTAATAGATAGAAGAGCGAGCTACTAATCAACGCTCACTCTGTTATTTCACATTCAAGTGTTTACAAAAGACAAGTACAGGAGCTAGGGAGCCTGGTGGCAACTGTGGTTTTAAAGTTAGTGGTGGTGTCATTACACCAACTTGTAGAATCACATATTTATGTTGGTCACAGATTATATTTTAAATGGATCAATAAAAGGTACATTTTAATATTGGGGGGTAATTAGTTTAAGGGTTTCCCTAAAATTGTTGTTAGTTGATTTGACCCTAGTACCTCCTCTTGGGGTTTTGTTGTTTAGTTACACCTGGTAGCATCCCAACATTTACTGTGGACTGAGCTACCCAAATTCTCCTTTGTACCTGAAATGACAGGTACGCTTTAAAGACTATCAACACTTTTTTTAAATTCTTGCTTTGTACTTAACACAGTGCAAGATAAAATTATCTTCATTATAAAATTATCTTTATAATTATCTTTATGCATCCCCCTCTTCCCCCAGTTTTACATAGAATGCAGGCTGCTGTAACTCTTTCACCATGAAATCCAGGAGAGAAGTTGCCCGAGATCTCAGTCTCCAGCCCTAATCTCTCCTCTCCTGAACAATCTTCCAAGCTGATTTATGATCAGATCAAAGTTGACTTTTGATCTGGTCATAAATCAACAAGCCCCTAAGGCTGTGCTCACACATACTTTTTTGAACCTCATTTTGAGTAAAATGTTAGTCCCTAGGACAATTTTTTATTTTATTTTTTATATTGACAGGCACACTTTATGTTGGGACATTTTAACTTCTATTGTTCCATGTGTTACTGCGCTCTGAGATTTTAGCATGCTCACTCATTGAGTGACTGGTAGAGCGGCTCCTGGGACCCCATGTGTAACCCCATGTAAATAGGCTGCTGCTGTGCCACATATTTTGAATAACCTATAAATACCAACCTAGAAATTCTGCTCTATTTATATCAGAGTTATGTAAAAAAGAAAAAAATATTTCCAGATACAGATAATTCACTGTGATCACTAAGTAAGAAGAAACCAAGACTGGTGTTTTCTCTGATGACTAAAAGGTTTGGGGATAGGGGACTACCAAAGGGGTGGTAAAAAAATGTTTTACAATCAACAGGTGCCATAAAGTTATACAGATTTGTAAATTACTTTTACATAATAATCTTAATCCTTCCAGTACTTATCAGCTGCTGAATGCTCCACAGGAAGTTGTGTAGTTCTTTCCAGTCTGACCACAGTGCTCTCTGCTGACACCTCTGTCCGTGTCAGGAACTGTCTGAGCAGGAGAGGTTTGCTATGGGGATTTGCTTCTGCTCTCGACAGGGGGGGGGGGGGGGGGGTTAGGGGGGGTCTGGATGATGGATGATGACGAAGGCCCGGGCAGTGGTCTTCAACCTGCAGACCTCCAGATGTTTCAAAACTACAACTGCCAGCATGCCCGGACAGCCGATGGCTGTCCGGGCTTGCTGGGAGTTGTAGTTTTGAAACATCTGGAGGTCCGCAGGTTGAAGACCACTGAGGGCGGAGTGTTCACTCAAGTATAAGCCGAGGGGGGTGTTTTCAGCACGAAAAATCATGCTGAAAAACTCGGCTTATATACGGTAAAACACTCGTGACTGTCTAAGGCAAGGTCCTACCTGCGTAAGAGACTCCATTGATTTTCCCATTAGTCATTGGAGCTGGATAACAAACCAAAAAAACTGACCTAGTGGATCCAAAGAACAATGGACCCCAACCTCGTTGACTTTAATGGGGTCAGTAGGGTTTCTGGCATGGCCTCCACAATTTTACTGGACATAAACAAAACAAAAAAAAACAGCTCATGATACATACAGCCAAAGTTTGTCCGGGCATGTTGGGCGTTTTGCAACAGTGGGAGGCACCTTGGTTGGGAAACCCTGCCGTACGCTATCCAGACCTCTCCTTTAATCAGATGCAGTCTCCCCTAGAGTTATCATCACTACATGAACGTGAATTTACATCTAAAAGGGTTAAAAAAAAAAAAGTTGTCAAATGCCATGCTGTATCTTTTTTTTTTTTTTTTTTTACAAATGTGTTGCTGTGCGAACTTGTCTTCCTTTTATTAAACACACAGTAATATACTTTTAAAGTGTAATTCAGTGTGTGCCATCAGCTTCAATTTATCCTTTTATTTTGCTGTTCCGTGGCGGATATCCAAGTCTGCACTTCCCTACTGTGTGGGAAAGTGGAATTAAGGCCACTCTCAATAAAACGTTTTATACCCAGATAAAAAGGGGTCGCTCCATCTGGAGACAATTAACTACATTTATCCAGTATTTATGGTGCATGACCAGTTTGGGTCGGCGCCCAGAATTAAGATGCTAGGAGGTGGCATGCCGTCAGCTCTGACCCTTGCTTAGCACAAGTTTTCTCGCTACATGTAAGTGTTAACTCAACTCCTGACTTCTGTTGCGGCCTTACCGGACCAGGCCACATCTGCATGCACTCCGAAGAGGACCTCGGGCCTTGTAGCCTATTTAATAGCTATGGTCACCTTTGGTAGCATTTTCTTTTTAACTGAAATGCAAAAAATTTTTTTATTACTGCGTTTTATTAAAAATGTTAAACCATTGGACTATTCACAGCTCATCTGATGGCTTAGTCTCCAGCCATTCCTGTGTGCTTGCTCCTAAACGCTCATCTTGATTGTAAACCTATCAAAGCCAGGGGCCCGAAGCGGAGCTAACGGAGGAGATTACCGAAGATCCCCGCCACGGAACAGGACAAGGTAAGTACCGTTGTCATCAGTGTCACCTGCACTACCTGTCGGTACCGATAGGTTAGTGCAGGTGACAGATTTCCTTTAACTTTTGATTTGATCATCATTGAGCTTAGAAGATCATTCTTTGGGTGCATTCACACCACGTTTTCGCTATACACGGACCAGATCCGCGGGGGCGCTCCCATATGCCAGCCGGCCCTGGACCCCTTCTCATTTATTTAAATGAGCCGACCGGAGTCAATGACTCCGGTTGGCTCAATTTTGCCCCGTATCGGGTTTTCTGATCGAACTGAAAACCGTGGTATGCTGCGGTTTTCAGTCCGGTCCGGTCCAGGGGCAAAAATGAGCCGACTGGAGTCACTGTTTGACTCCGGTCGGCTCATTCAAATGAATGAGAAGGGAATAGGCTCCGGCTGGGAAACGGGAGCGCCCAGTTTTCCCTCCCCCAGATGGATTCGGTTCCCGTATAGCTAAAACATGGTGTGAATGCACCCTTAGTCTCATCCGCATATACTAACACTTGCCCGGTGATGACCATCGGCAGTTTCTTACTGCAGACTGCAATTTGAGGGATCCAATGTTTCCGGGACTGGAGACGTGACATAACGCCACGCCCCTTGTGACGTCACTCCACACCCCCCTCCATTCAAGTCTATGGGAGAGGGCATGACGGGTTTCCGAGTCTGGAAATGCAGCCTTGCATAGAATGCGGGTGCTGCAGGGAGATCACGGAGGGTCCCGGTGGCGGGCCCCCCCATCAGACATTTTATCTCCTATCTTTTGGATAGGGGATAAGATGTTTTTACCTGGATGACCCCTTTAAGGGTGGAAAAAATGAATCTCTTAGGTATCATTCACACTACGAAATCTCCGCCCAGAAATAATTCATGCAGAAATACCTTCTGCAACTAGCTATGCTGAAATCCATCAATGCTAGAACCGCGTCATTTTTAGCGGCAATGCAGTCAGCGCAGAATGTCTAAAAAAAATAAAAAATTAGGGCACATTCATGGAGGGGTCGGGGCTTCTGCCTGCACCCTGAACATGTTCATTCTTTCGGCGGGTCCAGAATTTGGAATTCTGCTGGGAAATTCTGTAGTGTGAATAAGACAAACTGTTTTTAACTTAAAGGTGTACTCCGCTGATAGACATCTTATTCCCTATCCAAAGGAAAGGGGATAAGATGTCTGATTGCGGGGGTCCCACTGCTGAGGCCCCTCATGATCTCCCACAGCACTCGGCATTCTAAACAAACGCTCAGAGCCTGTGATCGTGCAGTCACAGCCACGCCCCTCGTGCAGTCACGCCGCGCCCCCTCCATTCCCGTCTATGGGAGGGGGGGTGTCATTGACATGCCCCCTCCCATAGATATGAATGGAGGGGGTGTGATGTGACATCACAATAGGCGTGGCCTAGATGTCACGATCACAGCTTCCGGCTCCAAGCATTCTGAACAAAATGTTCAGAAGGCTGGAGCACCGGAGTACCCCTATTAAGGAGTCTATATTTCTGGTAACTCCCGTCATGCACTGTCTCTCCTCACCAGTCTGAAAGATGAAAATTCAGCGCACTTTGTGGGTGTTTGTTGCCATGAAAAGGAACACTAAACACTAAACTTTTTTTTTTTAAATCAACTGGTGCCAGAAAGTTAAACAGATTTGTAAATGAAAAAATCGTAATCCTTCCAGTACTTATTAGCTGCTGAATACTACAGATGAAGTTCTTTTCTTTTTGGAACACAGAGCTCTCTGCTGAGTAGGAGAAAATCCCCATAGCAAACATATGCTGCTCTGGACAGTTCCTAATATGGACAGAGATGTCAGCAGAGAGCACTGTACTTGTGATGTCAGCAGAGAGCACTGTGTTCCAAAAAGAAAATTTCCTCTGTAGTATTCAGCAGCTAATAAGTACTGGAAGAATTAAGATTTTTTAATAGAAGTAATTTACAAATCTGTTTAACTTTCTGGCACCAGTTGATTTGAAAAAAAAAAGTTTTCCACTGGATTACCCCTTTAATATCCTCTTCTCCCTGTATTTTATATGGTCCCATATTTCAGTCCAAACTATTAAATGCATATGGATTGCTCCAATAGGCGATCGGCCATAGCCCTCTGTTGTGTCTGGCTGTAGGACAATTGACTGCAACAGGAAATACAACATGCTGAGCTCCACCTCAGGGGTTAAGCCCCACATTTCAGTCATCTGCCAGCAAAGTATGAATGGATACGAACATCTGTGTTCTCTACAGGATTTCTAAAAATGTATAAAAAGTTTAACTAAAAAGTTCCCAATAATACAAATCCATGACTTTATATCCATACATATGACTTCACTATGCATATAGTTAAAGTACCAAATAAACTTTTCTAAACCAACTCAGGCTATGTTACCTAACTACTCCTAACACCCCTCCAACCCTTAAAAAAAATGTCAGAGCTTTAAAAAGCTATGTATCTTACCTTTCTTCTTGCTCACATTATGCAATCTCCCAGCAGGAGAAATTGGGCGTTTCCCAGCAGGCATGACATCACTGAAGCCTGCTGGGGGACCACTTCCGCCCTCACATGGTTGCAGTGCTGTGATGAATAGAAGACCTCTGGCTCTGTGCATATTTCACTGAGGCTCTATGCATGTTTCAGTGAGGCTCTTTGCAGCGTTTAATGAGGCTCTTTGCAGCTGTCAATCAAGCTCAGTGCAGAGAAACACTTCCTGAGTTTGGTCTTCTGCAAGGCCGGGAGGAGACCAAACTCAATGTATTAATTGCAGCAGGGAACAGAACAGAGCCACCTAGTGGCCATTTTTTCTATTATATTTTAAACATTCATGTTAATAATTTTAAAAGCAAGTGAATGGGAAAGTGTCTGCTAATTACACAAGGAACACTATTTTAAAAGTTTTATTTGGTGACAGGTACTCTTTAAAACTCTAAGCCATGATGGTAAGGTTCCCCTGATCCATCGGCTCCAAGGCTTTAATGGGCAACATGGAGGTGGTCTCACCCCAAGCCTTCTTTTTTTTTTTTTTTTTTTTTTATATGTCGTTACCTATCCTAAAGCAACAGATAAAAAAAAAATGGAGGTAACTTCTGCAAGAAGCGTAATATACCTGGACACCTGCCCCATGTATCTTATCATTCCCCTACAAGCTCTAACACATTTTAAGGAAAATGGGACAACATGCTTAAAGCAGGATGGTCCCCAACCTGTCCTCAAATTAAAGGGAACCTGTCAGTTTTATGCTGCCAGAACCACAGCATTAAACAGCAACAAGCACCGCAATCTCCTGTACGGGGCCTAGCTCTAGCACTGAACTAAGCATACTACTGAGCGCTCCAGCCCCCACCTTTGGAAACAATTAGGAGTAATGGCCTATTCAGCCAATGACCGGCTGAGACAAGACCCTGTCTCAGCCTATGCTTGGCTGAGCCGGCCATCACACAAGAATGTCTCCAAGGTTGGGAGCTGGAGCGCTCAGGAGTATGGCTAGTTCAGTGTTGGAGCCAGGCCCTGCACAGAAGATCGCGGGGGGTCCCAGCGGCCCGAGTCCCCCACTTACACATAATCAGACACTTATCCTCTATCCTGTGGATAGGATAAGTGTTGTACCCCGGAATACCACTTTAAGGCCAGATAGCCCAGGAATTACAGTGGTCCCTTAAGTTACAATATCAATTGGTATCAGGATGACTGATAATTGTATGTTAAGACCAGAACTCTATAGATTAGGCCCCCAAAATGTCATCCATAAATAGAAAAAAGTTAGGATTAAAGAAAAATAAGTAGATAACTTAACAGATAAAGCAAATCCTTACATATAAAAAGAACGATCTGCTGGAAGCTGTAATCACTGTCTATGTAGAGGACAGGAGCTTCTTCAGAGTCCTATACAGTACACAGTGTCCTAAAAAGTTACATGGAGCCGCATTCATCTGGTGTCCAAAAGGAGCAGCTAACCCTGGCACAGGTAAAGGAGGAGTACAGAACATTAAGTACCTCCCTGTACTGTAGGTACACCAGTCAGTGCATGAACTTCAGTAATACGGGGGTTTTACCAGTAAATGCCCATTCTGATTGGTCAGTTCTTCCAGCCATTGACACATTTCACAGATCTGCAATGTCTGTACATGGTATGGCGAGTCTGGTTTCAAGTTCCGATGGTCCAGAAAAGACCAATGTATGTTGAAATTATTCCGTTGTAGGTTGATGGATCACTGTATTTGCCCTATATTGGTTGTAGCTAGTTTCAAAGGGTTATTAATTGTTTTGCTAAAATTCATATCCTGCTGAGGGCGGGAATAAAAATAGAAAAAAAATATATACTTACCTATCCTTGGTCCCCAGTAGCTTCATTTCGGCTTCATCCGGTCCCCCAATCTTCTGTTTTCTTCCAAGTTGAGTGCTTGGTACAGGACCTGCCTGCCCAATCAATAACTAGCTATGGCCAGTTATTGGCTGGGCTGGCAGGTCCTGCACAAACGCTAGTCTCGGAAACAGGAAGACGATAGAAGATCGGCTGACTAGAGCCAAACAGGAGCTGCGGGGGAACTGGGCTTGGTAAGTATATTTGTTTTATATTTTTTTCCCACCCCCAGCAGGACATAAATTTTAGTAAAACCTATCCTACTGTGTTGATTTGGACCTTTTTCATATGCCAGCCATCACAATCCAGAGGATGGCAGTGCCCATGAGCTACTGACCCCCAAATTGTTGCAATATATGGCTGTAGACAGAGGCATAACTTTTAGCTTCTGGGCTTTGATGCAAAATCTGTAACCGGGCTCCATGTGCCATTATAATGCTCTATTATAATACTGGTCTCTTATGGGGCAGATGTGCTTTGGGACCCCCTTAGACACCAGGGCCCCGGGGCGACTGTTACCTCTGCACCCCCTATAGCTACGCTCCTGGCTGTAGATATAAAAAAAGAACACAATGAGGCGCTCTGGGCACAATATATACCTGGGGATACAAACAATTAGTGCGGCTATGTGAAGAAGCATAAAGATCTAAAACAAGGGCAAACAGTACTGTACTGGAGTCCTCCGTACTCTCGGGGAGCATATACATGATAAATGGTCACTACCGATACAGCCAAGGTTTTATAGTTTTTCCTAGAAAAGAGGATGTAGCATTAACCCTTTCCTGTACACGACGTGCAAGTCTGCAAACAGAATTACCAATTCCATAAATGCTTTTACTAGTGCTACGGATACAGTATTATACGGTTCATTTTAAAATTTTGTCAAGAGGAGGACGCATGCGCGCGGCTCACTGAGACAGACGCACCTCATGTGAGCTCCGTGCCGGCTGTGCTTATACCGCCGATCTCAGCGCCGACACACGGCTCCTTAGCACGGGAACACCCGCCGGAGATACTATGAATACTCCCCGCTCCTCCAGGAGACGACTTCAGGCGGCTTCTCAGGGACTTTCACAGTCAATTCCGGATCTCTTCAGGGCCGGGGCTAAATCCAAGATGGCCGCCGCCAGCTCCCTCCCGCCGGAGGATCAGTCTGACGATGAACTCTCACAGCCTGAAGATCTTACCCCTGCTGCCATGTTCCGAAACATACAGACCCTGTTCCGCAATGAGTTATCGCAAGCTGTGGCTACTTTTTCCTCGCAAATTCAGGAACTTACTCAGAGGGTGGCCGATAATGAATCCAAAATCGATGACTTGGCGGACGCGGTGGAGTCGGATAGACAGGACATTGATGAGCAGGCAAGTAAGATGGCGGCCATTGAATTTAAGCTGGAGGACCTCGAGAATAGGTCGCGTAGGGCGAACCTGAGACTGCGGGGACTGCCGGAATCGATTACTGACCTGACTAAGGTACTTACCGCCCTTTTTTTTGAGTTGGCTCCCCAATTAGAACCTGAGATGCTGAGGTTTGATAGGATCCACAGGGCCCTCGCTAAGCCCAAGAACGCTGAACTCCCGAGAGATGTTATATTGAAATTGCACTATCCGGAGATACGGGATGTTCTTTTGCTTGTAGCCCCTGACCTGCCTACTCTGCCGGGCATGCCCCCTACAGCTCGGCTATACTCCGATTTAGCACCCTCTACCTTGGCCCGGCGCAGGGACTTTCGGCCTATCACCTTGGCTCTAACCCAGCATCAAGTTAAGTACAGATGGGGATTCCCCTTCTCCTTGTCTTTTCGACTTAATGGACGTACCCATTTTGTCCGCTCTATAAAAGAGGCCTTGGATGCTCTAAAATCTGAAAATATCCAGCCGGTGGATTTGCCGCCACAGCCACAGAGGAAGAGACGTCCACAGTGTACATGGACCACCGTTGCCCGTCAGGATAACTCGAAGAAGCCTGCCTGACTGTTTGACCGAGGCCCTGGTGGCTAGTCTAATAGCCTCTCTCCGGGGATTCACTGTTGCCTCATGCTGATCCTGTGAATTATTTTTTCTATTTGTTTTCATTCACATGGCTCAGGTAACTTTTACATTAATGCGGGACTGACTTTCCCATACCTCGTTCCGGCTGGGACCCGAGGACTTGTTATACTGGGCGGTGCACAGACCGGCGTAGTGCGCCCTCACAACCCGGACATGGGACTAGGAAGTATGATGGGTTTCGGACGACTCCGACCTGTCTTTCCTTTCCAGGACTGTTTGTTGTGTTTTGGTTTTTGTATGACATGTTTGTCTTTTTTTTTGTGTGCTGTTTTATGTTGTAGGTCTTTGCTGATGGTCAGATCCTTGACATGGACTCTTGATGTACTATCTGGACTGGTATTGTATTATTTGCCCCTGCCGCTTGCTCCCCTCCTGATTACGTGTTATCTAGCATCGTGTGTTATGTTCCTATGTGTAAGCTAGTGTCTCACAATGTGAGGGGCTTTAACTCCCCTCACAAACGTAACAAGGCATTTAGGGAATATACTAGGCTGCATCCGGATATACTTTGCTTGCAGGAGTCCCATTTTACCCCATCCTCTCATCCCAAGTTTCTTCATAAATCATACCACCGTTATTATATGTCCACATATGCGTCCAAAAGTAGGGGGGTTGTGACGTTATTGCACGACGCTTTCCCATATACTGTAGCACATTCGATTGTGGATCCTGATAGCCGTTATGTTATCTTAATAGGATTGCTGTATGATAAAACACTTTGCCTCGTTAACTCTTATGCTCCCACTGACGCCTCTATCTCTTTTTTCACTAAATTGTGTTCTGAGTTGGAGACCCTGACCTACGACTGGCTGATTTGGGCTGGGGATTTTAACTTTGTGTATCATAGTGACCTGGATAGATCCCACTCTGCCCCGCTTCGTAGATCTGGGGCTCAGCAGAAGAGGGTCCAACAATTGTTTAGCGACCATTGTTTAGCTGATGTCTGGCGGGAGCATAATGGCCGCTGTAGAGGGTACACATACTATTCTCCCTCCCAGCATACCTATACTCGCATTGACTGGATCTTGGCCAACGCTGTGTTACTGCCCCACTTGTTATATGCACGTCATATTCCGTGTGTGTGGTCGGATCATGATTTAGTGGTTGCGGCCTTTCATTTAGCCGCTCCCTCCGGGATTCCCTTTAGGTGGCGGCTGAATGAGTCTCTGCTTACAATTACCCGGGTCCGTACCCACTTGGAGGCTGACTTAACAGAATATTTTCTTCGCAACGGTTCATCTGCCAGTGCGCCCTGTTGGCTATGGTTAGCTCATAAATCGTACATGAGAGGTAGGATTATCTCCTTAGCCTCGGGTGTTAAGAAAGATCGCTCGGCCACCAGGGTCGCACTGGAAGCTAAATTGTTCCGCCTTACTATAGCACACCAAAATGACCCTTCCTTGTACCTGTATAATGAAGTCAAGAATACTAGGACTCAGTTAGATGCCTTGTTGTCCATGGAGGTCGAGATAGCGGTACGTTGGACTCATTCCACGTACTATAGGTACGCAAACAAGCCCGACCGCCTCTTGGCCTCTATGCTGCGCAACACCTCTTCCTATAACAAAGTACATGCCATTCAGATACGTCCTGGTGTGACTACCTCTAATCCCGATCATATTTACTCAGCTTTCCATTCTTTCTATTCCTCGCTGTATGCTGCCCCACCTGCTAACTCTCCTACTCCTTTATCTATTTCATCTGGCTTATCTTCTATTCATCTCCCAACTCTTACTTTGGATGCTTTGGAGGTCATGAATGCCCCCTTTACCACCGAGGAAGTCTCAGATGCGATAAAAAAACTCAAAAATGGCAAGTCCCCTGGGCCTGACGGCTTTTCGGCCGCCTATTATAAAAAGTTCGCCTCCATTTTGGTCCCCCCCTGACATCGCTGTTCAATTCCCTGAGATCCTGCGATCCTATTCCAGCTGAATTTCTAGACGCACACATAACGGTAATCCCGAAACCCAACAAGGATCATTTGCATCCTGCTAATTACCGTCCTATAACTTTACTGAATATTGATACTAAACTCCTGACGTCCATTCTGGCTGCCCGTGTAAATCGTTTTTTACCCTCCCTGGTACAGGCGGACCAAGTGGGATTTATCTCCGGGAGACAGGCCCCAGATAATGTCCGTAAAATAGTAAATCTTATTCAGTGGTCCAATACTACCCAAACACCCATGCTAGCCTTAGCTCTAGATATAGAAAAGGCTTTCGATAGCGTTACATGGCCATATATGTTCGCAGTGCTGACTAAGTATGGATTTAAGGGCCCCTTTATCACTATCCTCCAACACTTGTACTCCAATCCCAAGGCTTTTCTGAAATTGCCTTCCACCACTCCGGCACCCCTTACTATACTATGCGGGACAAGGCAGGGATGCCCGTTGTCGCCGGCTTTATTTGCCCTGTTAATGGAGCCCTTGGCCGCCCAAATTAGGGCACACTCCGATATCAGGGGTGTGGGGGATAGGGAATATAAATGCAGCCTGTTTGCAGATGACTTTTTGTTAACTATCACCCAACCACTTACGTCCCTTCCTAATTTACTAGAGGTGTTGGGCACTTTTGCGCATATGTCTGGCCTGCGGATCAATAATAGAAAGTCGGAAGTGATGTACTTTAATGTCCCTGATAGGGCTAAAAGCCTTATAGGTTTGAATTTTGGCTATAGGGACTCACCTGCGGGTCTCAGTTACCTGGGGGTGCGACTGACCGCTTCCCTGGACTCCTTGTATCAGGCTAATTATGTTCCACTATATAGGACATTGAGGACTGACCTATTGAAGTGGAACTATTCCTACATATCCTGGATAGGTCGGGTTAATGTAGTGCGTATGGTAATATTGCCCCGCCTTTTATATCTATTTAGGACACTCCCTATCCCTATTGTGAAACGGGATTTAATGTCGTTTCAGAAAACAGTTTTTAAATATATCTGGTCTGACCGGGCTCCAAGAATTAATAGGACCCTTATGTACTATAATAAGAGAGAGGGGGGTGTTTCGGTGCCCAATCTTTTGAAGTATTATTATGCTGCACGCATTGCCCAATTAGCGCAGGTTAACATTTCGGTGGGGGCTCCCAGGTGGGTGGACTTGGAGGGGGTTCTGGTCTCTCCACATTCGCTGCCCACATTGATGTGGACTACGTGCCCTGTTGCGTCCTTGCTACCCTCCTCAGCGCAAGTCACTCTGTACGCCCTTTCTCTGTGGCGTCAGGTGAGATTTAAGTTCCGTATGCAGTCGGTGCCTTCACCTCTTCTGCCCTTTCTTTCCAATCCTTCTTTTCCCCCTGGCTTAATTCCTACTTCTTTTCACTGGTGGCTGAGTAAGGGATTGAGGTACCTGCATCATTTTTTAGTAGGCCAAATGTTGCCGTCCTTAGATTCCCTGTGCTTACGACATGAAGTTCCACCGAGGGAGAGGTTCCGGGCCTGTCAGATCGTCTCTTTCTATAAGTCACATATTCATCGTAACTCTCCAGTTATCCCTACCTCGTTTGAGAGACATATATTATACTCCTCTAACACACCAGGTCTCCTCTCAATACTTTATTCACACTTTAACGCTCCTCCCCCGGATAAAAAGTTAAAATACATGATTGAGTGGGAAGGGGACATTCACTCCACGCTTTCTGCCTCACAATGGAGAGACTGCTGCACTACTATTAGTAAGGGTGGTTGGCAGATCTCCCTGTTGGAAACATCTCTGAAGATACTTCACCGTACCTATAAGGTCCCTACTAGACTCCATCGATTATTTCCTTCAGTTTCCCCTCTGTGCTTTAGGGGCTGTGGGGCTAGAGGTACAATGTTTCACACCTGGTGGAGTTGCCCCACTGTATCCGTGTTATGGACTCAGATTTTGGACATACTGACCTCGATACTGGAGGTCGGTGTGCCTCGTACCCCTGCCTTTTGCCTCCTGAGCCTCAAACCATCGAGGATGCCGTTTAGGGTCTTTAAGTTGTCCCATTATATTCTAATGGCGACAAGGATACATGTTGCAGCACAGTGGAAACAACCTGTCCTATCTCTCTCGGTGGTGATAGATAGAATCAATGCCATTATGTTGAATGAAAAGTTGACAGCAATCCGTGAAGACTTGGTGGATATATTTAACTTAGTATGGGAACCTTGGCTTACTTCCCCACATTGCCCTAATATGACGCATAGTTTCTCCTTGTACTGATATTCGGGATGATGGGAGGTGGGGGGGGGGGGGGGAGGGGGGGTTGGTTAGTGGGTTGGGGGTGGGGAGCTGGGGGGGGGGGGGTTTCTACTGGGTATGGATAATTTGGTATTCCTGTCTTACGTTGTATGGCTATTACCGCTTCATGTATTTTATCTGCATGGATCTCTTTTGTTAATACTTACCTTTTTTATATGACCTACTTGTTACTGTTATTCTGAGGTTTTCGAACCTTCTGTTTTTACTTTTATGTGCTGATTTTGCCTGTTTCTTTGAGCAATCAATAAAGCTTCATTGTTTGATGGTTAAAATTTTGTCAAAAACTGTCCATCCTTTTAAAGTGTACCTGTTGTCAACAAAAACTTTTCATATAATGTAGATAATACCATTATATTTATATTTGTAATATACATTGGTTAAAAAAAATGTATATTTTTTTCCCTGCAGCTATTGCTTGTGTGTCTCTATGAGGAGTCCAAATACAGGAAGTGAGGGTGGACAAGCAGGAGAGTGTGCACTGAGGACAAGCAGGAGAGTGTGCACTGAGGACAAGCAGGAGAGTGTGCACTGAGAACAAGCAGAAGAGTGTGCACTGAGGACAAGCAGGAGAGTGTGCACTGAGGACAAGCAGGAGAGTGTGCACTGAGGACAAGCAGGAGAGTGTGCACTGAGGACAAGCAGAAGAGTGTGCACTGAGGACAAGCAGAAGAGTGTGCACTGAGGATAAGCAGGAGAGTGTGCAGTGAGAACAAGCAGAAGAGTGTGCACTGAGGACAAGCAGGAGAGTGTGCACTGAGGACAAGCAGGAGAGTGTGCACTGAGGACAAGCAGGAGAGTGTGCACTGAGGACAAGCAGGAGAGTGTGCACTGCGGCTCTATAACCAATGTATATCTTTTTGGGTGAAAAAATGCTGTCCCTGCAGCTATTGCCTGTGTGTCTCTATGAGGAGTCCAAGTACAGGAAGTGAGGGCGGGACAAGCAGGGATCTGTGCAGATTCCTGGCTTGTCAATCATCTTGCTGTATGAGCCAGGAGCATGTTATAGAGGCGCAGTGCACACTCTCCTGCTTGTCCTCAGTGCACACTCTCCTGCTTGTCCTCAGTGCACACTCTCCTGCACACTCTCTTATCTACATTATATCAAAAGTTTTTGTTGACGACTGGTACACTTTAATGGAGGAAGGACACTGAAGATATTTCTATTACTACAGAGAGGTACTTGTTGTCTGAGAGTCGAAAGAAGGGAAATGAATTTAGCATTCGATCACGCACATGGCATTGGGTTTTTCCATACTACTACAGAGCGTCCTGCATGAAGGGTGACATAAGACTATATAATGAATACTGGGAAACGTTTCCACTGGATGTTATATATTGTAATATGAAATATGTTAAATGTTCTCTGGAGACAACCAAATCCTCTAGTGGAGTATTTCCCAACCAGGGTGCCTCCAGCTGTTGCAAAACTACAACTCCCAGCATGCCCGGACAGCCAAAGGCTGTCCGGGCATGCTGGGAGTTGTAGCTTTGTTACAGCTGGAGGCAACTTGCTTGGGAAACACTGCCCTAGTGAAAGGAAAATAAGGCCATAGACACTTATGTAACTTCTTGGAAATTGCCACCGACACCGGACTTCTGTTTGGCCATAAGTTCTTGTAATATTAGGAATATGTGACACGTCAATATGTGAGAGTGCAGATACAGCTTGGCCCCAGGGGTGGGGTAGATGTAGAGGGTGCAGAGGTAGATGTAGAGGGTGCAGTCGCACCAGGGCCCCAAAGCACATCTGCCCCATAAGAGACCAGTATTATAATGGGGCCCTGTTGCAGATTTTGTATCGGGGGCCAGAGGCTACAAGTTATGCCTGGTCCCCTACGTGTCATGGCTCATGTTCCACGGCTGCAATGGGAAACTTCAGCACTAAAATATCTCCCCTTACTTGGCCAGGTACCTCCGCCAGAGCTTCAGGTTGGGCCAGAAAACATACAAAGCATGGCCAACTTCAATACGTAACACAAGTCAAACAAGGACAAATTATTTTCCCCTTTCTAGGTCCCTCGGACACATACGTGAGGGGACTGGTGTGTGGTCCCTTGCCTCAGCTAACTGTCACGATAAAGTGGCCCTCTTTTAAAGGGGTAATCTGCTGGAAAAAAAATCCCATCAACTGGTGCCAGAAAGTTAAATAGATTTGAAAATTACTTCTATTAAATCTCAATCCTTCCAATACTTATCAGCTGCTGTATGTTTCAGAGGAAGTTCTTTTCTTTTTGAATTTCCTTTCTGTCTGACACAGTGCTCTCTGCTCCGTTTTAGGAACCATCCAGAGTAGGAGCAAATCCCCATAGCAAACCTATCCTGCTCAGGACAGTTCCTGACATGGACAGAGGTGTCAGCAGAGAGCACTGTGGTCAGACAGAAAGGAAATTCAAAAAGAAAAGAACTTCCTGTGGAGAATATAGCAGCTGATAAGTACTGGAAGGATTAAGATTTTTTTAAATAGATGTAAATTACAAATCTGTTTAACTTTCTGGCACCAGTTGATTTAAAAAAATATATATATGTTATCCAGCGGAGTACCCCTTTAAGCACACAAATAAATTAGTAGTCTACTTCAGTGGTCCCCAACCTAGTCCTCAAAGCCCACCAACAGTCTTTTTTTTTTTTTAAAGGGGTACTCCGGTGGAAAACTTTTTTTTTTTTAATCAACTGGTGCCGTAAAGTAAAACAGATTTGTAAATTACTTCTATTAAAAAATCTTAATCCTTCCATTATTTATTAGCTTCTGAATACTACAGAGGAAATTCTTTTCTTTTTGGAACACAGAGCTCTCTGCTGACATCACGAGCACAGTGCTCTCTGCTGACATCTCTGTCCATTTTAAGAATTGTCCAGAGCAGCATATGTTTGCTATGGGGATTTTCTCCTACTCTGGACAGTTCTTAAAATGGACAGAGATGTCAGCAGAGAACACTGTGCTTGTGATGTCAGCAGAGAGCTCCATGTTCCAAAAAGAAAATAATTTCCTCTGTAGTATTCAGCAGCTAAAAAGTATTGGAAGGATTAAGTTTTTTTTAATACAAGTAATTTACAAATCTGTTTAACTTTCTGGCACCAGTTGATTTAAAAAAAAAAAAAAAAAAAAAAGTTTTCCACCGGAGTACCCTTTAAGAAAAAATAAATTAAATTAAAATCCAGGACTGTTGGTGGACCTTGAGGACTAGGCTGGGTACTCCTGGTTTACATCATACAGCCAACTTAAAGAAGGACTCCAGTTTTTTTTTTTTTGTTTTTTTTCTTTATTCATAAAACACACAATTACCTTCACTAGTCCTACAGCGAGATTTGTTTTATTCCATGACAGCTGCATTCATGCTTTTCATTACTGTAACTAGGTCGTGTGACCAGCATCGATACCACCTAAAATTACATGATTTTATGCGTCTTAGGAAGTGGTCTATTCTGGGTGAACTGACTTCCAGTAAACTATAGAAGGACATCATTCCTTCTGGCTGCCTGCAGTCTCCTCCCCAACCAGATCTATATACTGCTGCTATGGGATTAGGATGTATAGTAGTTACACACCTCACAAGCTGAAGCATATTTTGCTGTAATTGTTTGAAAATCGCCAGCACCAAGCAGGTCATTTGTATATAACAAAGAACAGGGATTGCGGCAGAATTGCGGAAAAGTAGCGTTGTCGCCTGCACTACAAGTCTATACAATAGATTAGTGTGAGTGATACTGATGACACATTCCATTCTACACAATCTCAAATGCACCATGTTTGCTGCCCACATTTACCACTATATATTTTGTGCAATATTTACCCCTATATGATCCATACAATGAAGAGATTTCTTATACACAGGTGGGTAGATTTATCAAAACCTGTGCAGAGGAAGAGTGGTGCAGTTGCCCATAGCAACCAATCAGATTGCTTCTTTTATTTTCCACAGGCCTCTTTAGAGGCCTGTGGAAAATGAAAGAAGCAATCTGATTGGTTGCTATGGGCAACTGCACCACTCTTCCTCTGCACAGGTTTTGATAAATCTCCCCCAGTGAGTTTAAAGGACAGAATACACAACACGAGCAGTAATAGGGATTAACCCATCCCTTTCGGACACTTTTGGCATATCCTGGCTGGTTTGCCATGACAAATATCTCTTCATGGTGGACTGATGCATGCAAAGAAATAGTCCTGGATAAAGCTCTATTCACTTATACACTGCTCAAAAAATAAAGGGAACACTAAGATAACACATCCTAGATCTGAATGAACTAATCGTATGAAATACTTTCGTCTTTACATAGTAGAATGTGCCGACAACAAAAATCACACAAAAATTATCAATGGAAATGAAATTTATCAACCCATGGAGGTCTGGATATGGAGTCACACTCAAAATCACAGTGGAAAACCCCACTACAGGCTGATCCAACTTTATGTAATGTCCTTAAAACAAGTCCCAATGAGGCTCAGTAGTGTGTGTGGCCTCCACGTGCCCGTATGACCTCCCTACAGCGTCTGGGCATGCTCCTGATGGGGTGGCGGATGGTCTCCTGAGGGATGTCCTCCCAGACCTGGACTAAAGCATCCGCCAACTCCTGGACAGTCTGTGGTGCAACGTGGCGTTGGTGGATGGAGCGAGACATGATGTCCCAGATGTGCTCAATCGGATTCAGGTCCGGGGAACAGCCGGGCCAGTCCATAGCATCAATGCCTTCCTCTTGCAGTAACTGCTGACACACTCCAGCCACATGAGGTCTAGCATTGTCTTCATTAGAAGAAACCCAGGGCCAACCGCACCAGCATATGGTCTCACAAGGGGTCTGAGGATCTCATCTCGGTACCTAATGGCAGTCAGGCTACCTCTGGCAAGCACATGGAGGGCTGTGCGGCCCCCAAAGAAATGCCACCCCACACCATTACTGACCCACCGCCAAACCGGTCATGCTGGAGGATGTTGCAGGCAGCAAAACCTTCTCCACGGCGTCTCCAGACTCTGTCACGTCTATCACATGAGCTCAGTGTGATCCTGCTTTCATCTGTGAAGAGCACAGGGCACCAGTGGTGAGTTTGCCAATCTTGGTGTTCTCTGGCAAATACCAAATGTCCTGTACAGTGTTGGGCTGTAAACACAACCCCCACCTGTGGACGTCGGGCCCTCATACCACCCTCATGGAGTCTGTTTCTGACCGTTCGAGTGGACGTGCACATTTGTGGCCTGCTGGAGGTCATTTTGCAGGGCTCTGGCAGTGTTCCTCCTGCTCCTTCTTGCACAAAGGTGGAGGTAGAGGTCATGCTGCTGGGTTGTTGCCTTCCTACGGCCTCTTTCATGTCTCCTGATACTGGCCTGTCTTCTGGTAGCGCCTCCATGCTCTGGACACTACGCTGACAGACCCAGCAAACCTTCTTTCCACAGCTCGCATTGATGTGCCATCCTGGATGAGCTGCACTACCTGAGCCACTTGTGTGGGTTGTAGACTCCGTCTCATGCTACCACTAGAGTGAAAGCACCGCCAGCATTCAAAAGTGACCAAAACATCAGCCAGGAAGCATAGGAACTGAGAAGTGGTCTGTGGTCACCACCTGCAGAACGTCTCCTTTATTGGGGGTGTCTTGCTAATTGCCTATAATTTCCACCTGTTGTCTGTTCCATTTGAGCAACAGCATGTGAAATTGATTGTCAATCAGTGTTCTTCCTGAGTGGACAGTGTGATTTCACAGAAGTGTCATTGACTTGGAGTTATATTGTGTTGCTTAAGTGTTCCCTTTATTTTTTTTTGAGCAGTGTATGTTATTCTCCTATAGACAATCAGTAGAATAGAGATCTTGGAGATCAGCATCATCTCCCTGGCAGATCTTATTCAGTTCTGCTTGGAACATCGCTTGGAAGCCTCTAGATGTATCATACGGTTCTGATAATCCCACCATCTGGGACCATGTAAGAAATGGCTTTACTGTGGGAAAATAAACCAATACAGACAACTAGGTCCATATATAAAAAGCAAAGTAACATGCACGTGTTGTCCACAGAAATCAGTTATCAGACATTCCAAAATTTAAAACCCCTTAAAGGGGTATTCCAGTAAAAAAGATTTTTTTTAAATCAAGTGTTGCCAGAAAGTTAAACAGATTTGTAAATTACTTCTGCTTAAAAATCTTAATCCTTCCAGTACTTATCAGCTGCTGTATGCTCCACAGGAATTTATTTATTTATTTATTTTCTGTCTAACCACAGTGCTCTCTGCTGACCCCTCTGTCTGTCTCAGGAACTTTCAAGAGCAGGATAGGTTTTCTATGGGGATTTGCTCCTGCTCTGGACTGTTCTTGAGACAGACAGAGGTGTCAGCAGAGAGCACTGTGGCCAGACAGAAAACAAATTTAAAAATAAAAGAACTTCCTGTGGAGCATACAGCAGCTGATAAGTACTGGAAGGATTTAGATTTTTAAAAAGAAGGAATTTACAAATCTGTTCAACTTTCTGGAACCAGTTGATTTAAAACATTTTTATTTCACCGCAGTACCTCTTTAAAGGAGTAGTCCAGTGGTGACCCAGTGGTGAACAACTTATCCCCTATCCTAAGGATAGGGGATAAGTTGCAGATTGCGGGGGGTCCGACCGCTGGGGCCCCCTGCGATCTCCTGTACGGAGCCCCGACAGACCGCGGGAAGGAGGCGTGTAGACCCCCGCACGAAGCGGCGGCCGACACGCCCCCTCGATACAACTCTATGGTAGAGCCAAAGCGCTGCCTTCGGCAATCTCCGGCTCTGCCATAGAGATGTATTGAGGGGGCGTGTCGGCCACCGCTTCGTGCTTTTAAAATATAGAAAAAAAAGGTTTGAGTCTCTCCATTATAGTTTTTTTTCCTCACTCCTGGTTTTAGTTAAAAATACTGACCAAAATACTACGTGTGACCCAGCCTTCGAGTCATAAATTAGCTCTGGTGTCTGTTCACACCAAAAGGCCTTCTTTTCTATTGGATATCCATCTAGATTTAGTAGTAAAAAGTCAGGAGAAATGTCACTATATTTATGATCGGCACATACACGCGCCAAAGTTTGACTATTTTCCAAACTATTTTTCCCGGACATGCTGGGAGTAGTAGTTTTGCAACAGCTAGACGCACCCTGGTTGGGAAACACTGGGATAGGGGGTAACTATGTGATCACGGGGACTGCTTGGTCCCCCTGCAATCTCCAGAAAGGGAAACAGAATCTCCCCTAAGAACTGAGCAGAGATCGCGCATGCGCACACTGCTGCTCCATTCATTCTTTATGGGAGATGCTGAATAAAGCCAAATGCTGTACTCAGCTACAGGGGTGTGAAATAATAAAAAAAATAAAAATAAAAAAACCTTGTCTAAGGGACTTAAAGGGGTACTACGATGCTCCAGCCCCATGAACATTTTGTTCAGAACGATCAGAGCCGGAGGCTGTGATCGTGATGTCACAGCCTTGCCCCCCTCGTGACGTAATGCCCCCTCCATTCATGTCTATGGGAGGGGGCATGTCAGTCGACATTCCCCCACCCATAGACATGAATGGAGGGTGTGTGGCCGTGACTTCCCAATCACTGCAGTACCTAAAAATAGAAGAAAAAAAAAAAAGAGACCAAAGGGGGCACCTCGTGTTACCATTTAAACAATTGGTGATAATAGGACGGAAGCCGTCACTGGGCCAGAGTCGCCCTTAGGTAATGGCCGCTCACCTTGAGCGAATTTGCATATCAACCCACCAAGTGGGTTACTAGTGTGAAGAGGAGGAACAACTGCTAAGCCCGGGTTCCAGGAGAAGGAGTAATCCAGTCCTGATGGACTGATCTGAGGAAGGGGGTGGCTCTCCCGAAATGCGTCATCCCTATACTTTTATTATTTTTTGTGCTCAATAAACCACTCCGGTGTTTGAAAATACTCCTGGTTTGGCATTCACTTCCTACTGGAACCAGCAGCGCCATCATAAGGGTCATTTTCCTCTCTCTGCATTGACAATCAATGCCGTAGGATTTTGTTTAGAACGCAGGGTGCTGCGGGAGATTGCCGTGGCCCCAGCAGCGGGACCCCCGTGATCAGAAATCTTATCCCCTATCCTTTGGGTCGGGGATAAGATTTCTAGCAGCAGAGTACCCCTTCAAACAGGAGCACAATCTACCTGTCCATCATTACAATCCACTTGTCCTGGTACACCAAAAAATTTCAACATAAATTGTATGTAAATAGGGTCTATTAACCATTTTGTAACTTTTCGGGGCTAACGTTTCAACGCAGAGCACTTTTCAGTAAAAAAGGACACTTTATCTTTATTTTGTGGGTCCATATGATTACAGTGATATCCAATTCATACAGTGGTCCCTCAAGTTACAATATTAATTGGTTCCAGGACGACCATTGTATGTTGAAACCATTGTATGTTGAGACCATAACTCTATGGAAACCTGGTAATTGGTTCTGAAGCCCCCAAAATGTCATCCAAAAATAGGAAAAGGTGAGGATTAAAGAAAAATAAGTAGATAACTAATACAGATAAAGCAAATCCTTACATATAAAAGTAAGAAAGATCTGCTGGGAGCTGTAATCACTGCCTATGTCAGTGTTTCCCAACCAGGGTGCCTCCAGCTGTTGCAAAACTACAACTCCCAGCATGCCCGGACAGCCGTTGGCTGTCCGGGCATGCTGGGAGTTGTAGTTTTGCAACAGCTGGAGGCACCCTGGTTGGGAAACAATGGTTTATGTAGAGGACAGGAGCTTCTTCAGGGTCCTATACAGTACACACAGTGTCCCAAATGGAGACGCCCTTACTTGGTGTCCAAAGGAGCAGCTAACCCTGGTACAGGTAAGGAGTAGTACAGAACTTGTAGTTCCTCCCTGTACTGTAGGGGGCGCTACCAGACACCAGTCAGTGCATGCACTTCAGTAATAGAGGTGAATTACCAGTGAAATGCCCATTCTGATTGGTCAGTTCCTCCAGTTGTGACACGTGTCACAGATCTGGACTGTCTGTACATTGTATGTTGAGTCTGGTTTCAAGTTACAATGGTCCAGAAAAGACCATTGTATGTTGAAACTATTGTATGTTGAGGCCATTGTAAGTTGAGGGATCACTGTATACGTTTCATTTTATTTTACTGCTTCTTTTTTTTAAACTTTTTGTACGAAGATAATTATGCTTAAAGGGGGTACTCCGCTGCTCAGCATCTGGAACAAACTGTTCCCAACGCTGGAGCCGGGAGCTCGTGACATCATAGCCCCGCCCCCTCATGACATCACGCACCGCCCCCTCAATGCAAGTCTATGGGAGGGGGCGTGACAGACGTCACGCCCCCTCCCATAGACTTGCATTGAGGGGGTGGGGCGTGACATCATGAGGGGGTGGAGCTATGACATCACGAGCTCCCAGCTCCGCCTCCAGCGTTCGGAACAGTTTGTTCCAAATGCTGAGCAGCAGAGTTTCTGATCCCTATAATTTCCGTATACGGTGATGTATCAGGGCTCATTTTTTTTTTTTTTTTATTTGTACTATTGTGGTATTGATCAGCCTTTTTGATCGTTTTTTACTACATCCGGGCATGCTGGGAGTTGTAGTTTTGCATCAGCTAGACGCACGCTGGTTGGGAAACACTGGTATAGGCACACTGGGGCATCCATCAGCCAAAAAGTTTTGTTACTTGATGCCTATGTATGGAATACATTAATGCACGGAGCATATAACAATCACTTACCATGTATCTAGGCTACATCACTGCACCCGTAATAAGGAAAGCAGATTTAGTGAATAAGAAGGAACTTGATTGTTATCGGATGTGATCATTTCCTTTTGGGCTATTGTTAGAGGCTTTGGTTTTCTTAATATAAAATGCCAGAAAGTATCCAGCATAAACAAGTTATGAGATGCCGTCTCATGTATCCCATTTGATAGGATAGATATAGATGCTGGAGTTGCTGCAGTTTTCCCTCTTAAAAGGGGTACTCCACTGGAAAACAATTTTCTTTAAATAAACTGGTGCCAGAAAGTTGTACATTTGTAAATTACTTCTATTTAAAAATCTTAATCCTTCCAGTACTTATCAGCTGCTGTATGCTCCACAGGAAGTCGTATATCTTTCTGAAATTCCTTTCTGTCAGACCACAGTGCTCTCTGCTGACACCTCTGTCCATGTCAGGAACTGTCCAGAGCAGGAACAAATGCCCATAGCAAACCTCTCCTGCTCTGGACAGTTCCCGATACGGACAGAGGTGTCAGTAGAGAGAACTGGGGTCAGACAGAAAATAATTCCAGAAAGAAATACAACTTCCTGTGGAGCATACAGCAGCTGATAAGTACTGGAAGGATTAAGATTTTTAAATAGAAGTAATTTACAGATCTGTATAACTTTCTGGCACCAGTTGATTTTAAAAATTTTGTTTTCCACTGGAGTACCCCTTTAATGAGCCCTTGTGCTTCGGTAAATGGAGCTTTATCGGCCAGTCCGGAGGAAGGACGGGAGGTTAGCAGAGAAAAAAAAAAAATAGTGCATGTTTTTTTTTTCCTCGACTCAACTACCAGATCCCCGATGGATCCCATTCAAGTCATTGGGATCCAACGGGACCCGGCAGTGTCTTTTGTGCTCCGACCAATTCAGGGTCTGTTTGGAGCAAAAAAAAAAAAAAAAAAGAGCTAATCAGACCCTGAACGGGTCAGAACTAGAGATGAGCGAACTTACAGTAAATTCGATTCGTCACGAACTGCTCGGCTCGGCAGTTGATGACTTATCCTGCATAAATTAGTTCAGCTTTCCGGTGCTCCGGTGGGCTGGAAAAGGTGGATACAGTCCTAGGAAAGAGTCTCCTAGGACTGTATCCACCTTTTCCAGCCCACGGGAGCACCTGAAAACTGAACTAATTTATGCAGGATAAGTCATCAACTGCCGAGCCGAGAAGTTCGTGACGAATCGAATTTACTGTAAGTTCGCTCATCTCTTGTCAGAACACAACGGCACTTACTGCCTAAGCAGTACTGTATATATTAATATACATTTATAATAATATACACAATGTCGATGCTCTGCACTTACAGTTCATTCCTGCTCAGCCTCACCGGGGTCACCACGCGTACGCTGGCTCCGCCATCTTCTGGCGTCGGGCTCTGAAACACCCCCTCTTCAGGGTCTGCCATCCCATCAGCAGATTCCCCATTGACAGAGTCATTCTCGCACGTTACGGTCTCGTTCACGGCTTCTAGACAGTCTTTGGGTTCTTTATCCACCAAGGACCAATCTGTTTGTGTTCCCACGGTGCACAGTGCAGATCTGTAATCCGGTGCCCTTTCCACGGGCTCACTGTAAAAAATAAATATAAAATACAATGGAAGATTTTATGGAAAAATAGGATTTTGCGCAAGTGTCAGACACATTACCGTGTATATCAGTCACAGCAGGATGTGTTCTCTCCAACTTGTTCCATTATCTGTAAATTTCCATAACCATTTAAAGGAGTAGTGCAGTGAAATATAACTTATCCCCTATCCAAAAAATAGGGGATAAGTTATAGATCGCAGAGGGTTCAGCCGATGGGACCCCCGTGATCTCCTGAACGGGCCCCGGCAGTCTGCCTGAAGGGGCCATACCAACCCCCGCTGGAAGCCGGGGGCGACACGTCCCCTGCATGTATGTCTATGGGATACATGCAGGGGGCGTGTTGGCCACCGCTCTATGCAGGAGTCGGCACGCCCCCTTCCACTAGACTGTCGCGTCCCCGTTTAGGAGATCGCGGGGGTCCCATCAGCCGGACCCTCCGCCATCTATAACTTATCCCCTATTCTTTGGATAGGGGATAAGTTATATTTCACTACAGAACTCCTTTAACTGTGATAGTTGTGTGGACCCCTGCCCCTTCTATCAACCGGTGTGTCTCCAGCTGTTGCAAAACTACAACTCCCAGCATGCCTATGACCACATATAAAAGGCAGTGTTTTTTCAAACAGTGCGCCTCCAGCTGTTGCAAAACTACAACTCCCAGCATGCCCGGACAGCCAAAGGCTGTCCGGGCATGCTGGGAGTTGTAGTTTTGCAACAGCTGGAGGCGCACTGTTTGAAAAAACACTGCCTTATATGTGGTCATAGGCTAGAACAGTGTTTCCCAACCAGGGTGCCTCCAGTTGTTGCAAAACTGCAACTCCCAGCATGCCCGGACAGCCTTTGGTGGGAGTTGTAGTTTTGCCACCCTGGTTGGTAAACACCGGGCAAGAATAAAGAGCCTATTGACCAGTGAGTGGCACCTAGCCAACTGGGTTTGAGATTCTGACCGTAGAGAGTGGCACAACATTTTAGGCCCCCAGCTCTAAGTACTCCCACCTAATGATGTGTGAAATGTTGTAGCACAGACTCTCGCTTTGTATTTAAGCAGCACGACACGGTTTTCAATTTCAGAAATAAGTTCAGTTTAACCCCTAGGACACAGCCAATTTCCTTATTTCCACCTTGCCGCTTCAGAGACATAACTCCTATTTCTCCATCCACAGACCCATATGAGGGCTTTTTTTTAAAATTAATTAATAAAATTTTTTTGCACGACCAATAGTATTTTGTAATGACACTTTTCATTTGAGCATTAAAGGGGTATTCCCCAAAATCCAGGTGTGTAAACCTTGTGGCCTCCTGGAGGCTGGCATCACTGCCAAGGGGTTTTAACCCCTTCAGGACGGAGTCCATTTTGGCCTTAAGGACCGGAGCGTTTTTTGCACATCTGACCACTGTCACTTTAAACATTAATAACTCTGGGATGCTTTTAGTTATGATTCTGATTCCGAGATTGTTTTTTCGTGACATATTCTACTTTAACATAGTGGTAAATTTTTGTCGATACTTGCATCCTTTCTTGGCGAAAAATCCGTTAATTTGATGAAAAATGTGAAAATTTTGCATTTTTCTAACTTTGAAGCTCTCTGCTTGTAAGGAAAATGGATATTACGAATACATTTTTTTTTGGTTCACATATACAATATGTCTACTTTATGTCTGCATCATAAAATTTATGAGTTTTTACTTTTGGAAGACACCAGAGGGCTTCAAAGTTCAGCAGCAATTTTCCGATTTTTCACAAAATTTTCAAACTCAGTATTTTTCAGGGACCAGTTCAGGTTTGAAGTGGATTTGAAGGGTCTTCATATTAGAAATACCCCATAAATGACCCCATTATAAAAACTGCACCCCCCAAAGTATTCAAAATGACATTCAGTCAGCATTTTAACCCTTTAGGTGTTACACACGAATAGCAGCAAAGTGAAGGAGAAAATTCACAATCTTCATTTTTTACACTTACATGTTCTTGTAGACCCAATTTTTGAATTTTTACAAGGGGTAAAAGGACAAAATTTTTACTTGTATTTGTAGCCCAATTTCTCTCGAGTAAGCACATACCTCATATGTCTATGTAAAGTGTTCGGCGGGCACAGTAGAGGGCTCAGAAGGGAAGGAGCGACAAGGGGATTTTGGAAAGTACGTTTTTCTGAAATGGTTTTTGGGGGGCATGTTACCTTTAGGAAGCCCCTATGGTGCCAGAACAGCAAAAAAAAAAACACATGGCATACCATTTTGGAAACTAGACCCCTCGGGGAATGTAATATGGGATAAAGTGAACCTTAATACCCCACAGGTGTTTCAGGACTTTTGCAAATGTAAAAAAAAAAAAAAAAAAAAGTTACCTAAAATGCTTGTTTTCCCAAAAAATTTTTATTTTTAAAAAGGGTAATAGCAGAAAATACCCCTAAAAATTTGAAGCCCAATTTCTCCCGATTCAGAAAACACCCCATATGGGGGTGAAAAGTGCTCTGCTGGCGCACTACAGGTCTCGGAAGAGAAGGAGTCACATTTGGCTTTTTGAAAGCAAATTTTGCTCTGGGGGCATGCCGCATTTAGGAAGCCCCTATGGTGCCAGGACAGCAAAAAAAAAAACCCACATGGCATACCATTTTGGAAACTAGACCCCTCGGGGAACGTAACAAGGGGTTAAGTGAACCTTTATACCCACAGGTGTTTCACGACTTTTGCATATGTAAAAAAAAAATTATTTTTTTTACCTAAAATGCTTGTTTTCCCAAAAATTTTACATTTTTAAAAAGGGTAAAAGCAGAAAATACCCCCCAAAATATGTAACACAATTTCTCCCGAGTACGGCGATACCCCATATGTGACCCTAAACTGTTGCCTTGAAATACGACAGGGCTCCAAAGTGAGAGCGCCATGCGCATTTGAGGCCTAAATTAGGGACTTGCATAGGGGTGGACATAGGGGTATTCTACGCCAGTGATTCCCAAACAGGGTGCCTCCAGCTGTTGCAAAACTCCCAGCATGCCTGGACAGTCAACGGCTGTCCGACAATACTGGGAGTTGTTTTGCAACAGCTGGAGGCTCCGTTCTGGAAACAGTGGCGTACCAGACGTTTTTCATTTTTATTGGGGAGGGGAGGGGGGCTGTGTAGGGGTATGTGTATACGTAGTGTTTTTTACTTTTTATTTTGTGTTAGTGTAGTGTTTTTTGGGTACAGTCGCACGGGCGGGGGTTCACAGTAGTTTCTCGCTGGCAATTTGAGCTGCAGCAGAAAGTTTGCGGCAGCTCAAATTTGCAGCCAGATACTTACTGTAATCCTCTGCCCATGTGAGTGTACCCTGTACGTTCACATTCGGGGGGACATCCAGCTGTTACATAACTACAACTCCCAGCATGCCTGTTGGCTGTCGGTGACTGCTGAGAGTTGTAGTTTTGCAACAACTGTAGGCACACTGGTTATGTATCACTGAGTTTGTGACCTAACTCAGTGTTTCACAACCAGTGTGCCTCCAGCTGTTGCAAAACTACAACTCCCAGCATGTACGGTGCATGGTGTACGGTGACTGCTGAGAGTTGTAGTTTGCAACAGCTGGAGGCACACCGGTCGTGAAACACTGAGTTAGGTAAAAAAAAAACTGAGTTTCACAACCAGTGTGCCTTCAGCTGTTGCAAAACTACAACTCTCAGCAGTCACCGACAGCCAACAGGCATGCTGGGAGTTGTAGTTATGCAACCAGCAGATGCACCACTACAACTCCCAGCATGCACTTTAGCTGTTTGTGCAAGCTGGGAGTTGTAGTTATACAACAGCTGAAGGTACACTTTTCCATAGAAAGAATGTGCCTCCAGCTGTTGCAAAACCATAAGTCCCAGCATGCCCTTTTTGCATGCTGGGAGCTGTTGCTAAGCAACAGCAGGAGGCTGTCACTCACCTCCAACGATCCAGACGCTGCAGGTCAGTCCCGCCGCCGCCGCTGCTCCTGGGGCCCCGATCCCAACATTAACGCCGGGGATCGGGGTCCCCAGCACCCGGGGTGCATGTCCCGCACCCGCTCACGTCCTCCAGAAGAGGGGTGGAGTGGGTGCGGGAGTGACACCCGCAGCAGGAGCTCTGATTGGTCGGCCGGTAATCCGGCCGACGAATCAGGGCGATCGTGAGGTGGCACCAGTGCCACCTCACCCCTGCAGGCTCTGGCTGTTCGGGGCAGTCAGAGACGGCCCCGAACAGCCAGTAATTCCGGGTCATCGGGTCACTGGAGACCCGATTGACCCGGAATCGCCGCAGATCGCTGGACTGAATTGTCCAGCGATCTGCGGCGATCGCCGACATGGGGGGACATAATGACCCCCCTGGGCGATATGCCGGGATGCCTGCTGAACGATTTCAGCAGGCATCCGGCTCCGGTCCCCAACCGGCTAGCGGTGGGGGCCGGAATTCCCACGGGCGTATGGATACGCCCTATGTCCTGAAGAGGTTAAAGGGGTATTCCAGGATTTTTTTTTATTTGACTATGCTACAGGGGCTGTAAATTCTTATGGGATTTTCACCCCAATATTTATTTTTGACAGCATACAAAATGACTGTTGTCTCTGATTTTTCCCAGGATGCAATGCAGCCGAGACCTGACTCACTAGTCAGCTGATGACAGGGAGCCTGTCTGCTTCAATGGGTGGAGGGATCGCTTGGTGGGAGAGAGATCAATCTGCAACTAATGCAACAGCTGTAGGCACCCTGATTGAAAACCACAGGTCTTTTGAATGGCTGCAGCTCATTTATGTTCCAATGGGTGCGGTGGCTGATGTGTGGGAGGGAGGAAAATGGAATTATGGGATTTGTAGGCAAAGAAGGAAATACAAAAAGGAAATACCAGTTCACAAACAGCTAGCCACAGTGTTCTGGTAATCTCACAACATAGACATTTAGCCCCAAGACAAGCGCAGATCCTTCCTAAGCATATCCACTACTGTCTGGCAGGTACATCCTAAAATCACCTTATGGTGATTTTTTACGCAGTGCACTTTATGGTTAGGGATACGTTCACACCACGGAGATTCTATTCTGGCGGCCACTGCCAAAGTACTTCGGCGGTAGGACCGCGCTGCACTGCGCCGTCACCATTGATGGCTATACAGTGCTCGCAGATGTCTGTGCAAAGAATAAACACGTTCCTTCTTTGGGCGGAACAATTTCAGCAACGGAATTGTCTGCCGCTTAAATTCCTCAATGTGAACGGGTCTCGCGGAAGACCCATTCACACTGATGTTTCTGTTCACAGCGCTTAATTTCCGATCGTGGAATTCTATGGGAATTATGGTGAACATACCCTTAAAGGGGCACTCCACTCTAAACATCTTATCCCCTATCCAAAGGATAGGGTATAAGATGTTAGATCGCAGGAATCCTGCCGCTGGAGACCCCCACAATCTCCATGCAAGCGGCGCCAGTAACACGGAAGCTTGCAGCATTAGCGTTCGTGACATCTCGCCATGCCCCCTCCATTCATGTCTATGGGAGGGGGCGTGACGGCCAGTACATAGCCATCACGCCTCCTCCCACAGAGGTGAATTGAAGGGGCGTGGCGGCTGGCATCGCCAATCATCAGACAACAGGGCATCGATTGACTTGGGGGTTAAGATCTTTACAGAGGAGTACCCCTTTAAATTGTTCTCTTTATTCTGTGGGTCAATACCAATAAAACGATCCCCATGTTTACATGCTTTTCTATTATTGTACAATTTTTTTATTTTTTTTTTAAACCTCAAACTTTAAGAAAATAAGTATGTTTAGGATTGCCCTATTCTGACCCCTTAAAACTTTTTATTTTTCCCTATACAGGGATGTATGAAGGCTCATTTTTTGTGCGGAGATCTGTACTACTTTTGTATATATGTGACCTTTTGATCACTTTTTTAAATCTTTTTCTGGGATTTGATATGACCAACATTCATCAATTTTAGGCTGTGTTTTTTTTAATGCTTATGCTGTTTACTGGTTTACTGTACAGGATCATAATTATATTTTAATAGTTCGGACATTTCCGCATGAGGCGAGTCTGTCCTGCTTCAATTTTGCAACAGCTGTAGTTCCCCTGGTTAGAAAACACTGTGTTTCAATGGGTGAGGTGGCTTATGTGTGGGAGGTAGGAAAATACCCTCAAACTTTCAAGCATGGAACTGTGGGATGTGTAGTTTAGAGAACAAAATCCAACAGGAAATACCCAGTTCTGGCAGGTAAGTACTAACATCACCTTATGGTGGATAACCCCTTTAAGTCCTGAGTAAAGGGTCTGAATTCTTAGGTCACTGAAATATTTTAGCTTTTCATTTTTAAATACATTTAACACAGAATTTTAGAAATGTTTGCAACTTTGTCATTATGGGGTACTGAATCCAGAATCATGGGGGGGGGTGGACTTGATTTTTTATATTTTAGCACAAGTTACAAAATGTAGCACAAGTTACAAAATGTAAAAAAGGCCTAAAAACTTTCCGAATACATTGTGCATGTCCCTGAATGCAGCCATGACAACCAGAATGATAAGATCCATTGTTTACACCGCTGGCTGCATTCTGAGGACTGGGAAACTTTGCAGCTGAATTTTTGTTATCCAAATTCCTAGATATCCACTTAAACCTCTTATTTGGGCACAAGGAAGAAAAAATAAAATCTGTTAACTAAGCCCCCCCCCATTACATTCCTTAAGTCTTCAGCCTGGAATATAAATGTCTACTAGAGAACAATAAGAAAAGATGCATTGTACAGATGTACCGTATATGTAAAGATATAGGTACCTGGAAGCTTTCAGCGTTGAAGTGACGTCACTGGGAAGCGGCTCAATGGAGGATGAGGAGTCACCTGCGAAAGGCAAACACCAAAAGTCATGAAATTCCAAGCATAAAATACACTTTGTATTAAAGGGGTACTCCCCTGGAAAACATTTTATTTTTAAATCAACTGGTGGCAGAATGTTAAACAGATTTGTAAATTACTTCTATGTAAAAATCTTAATCCTTCCAGTACTAATCAGCTGCTGCATGCTCCACAGGAAGTTCTTTCCTTTTTGAATTCCCTTACTGTCTGACCACAAGTGCTCTCTGCTGACACCTCTGTCCATGTCTGGAACTGTCCAGAGCAGAGAGGTTTGCTATGGGGATTTGCTCCTACACTGGACAGTTCCTGACATGGACAGAGGTGTCAGCAGAGAGCATTGTGGTCAGATAGAAAGGAAATTCAAAAAGAAAAGAACTTCCTCTGTAGTATACAGCAGCTGATTAGTTCTGAAAGGATTAGGATTTTTACATAGAAATAATTTACAAATCTGTTTAATGTTCTGGCACCAGATGATTTAAAAAAAATGCTTTCCAGTGGAGTACCCCTTTAAATCGCTAGAGCATTTAATTTTTACATACCACATCTAACTATATATCTGATCGGTGAGGGTCCAGAAAAAAAATAAAAAAAATAAAAAAATAAAAAAATAAAAAAAATAAAACAGCATTCCCACCAATCAGCTGTCTGCCGTACATTAGCAGTACATTGTGTAGTGCAGTGTTTCCCAACCACGGTGCCTCCAGGTGTTGCAAAACTACAACTCCCAGCAGGCCCCGACAGCAAAAGGCTGTCCAAACATGCTGGGAGTTGTAGTTTTGCAACACCTGGAGGCACCGTGGTTGGGAAACACTGGTGTAGTGGTTGTGCTGTGTTACTGCACATCAGCTCTTCACTTTACTCTTCGCTTATTCACTTTATTAAAGGGGTACTCCAAGAGAAATAAAACCTACCTCCTATCCACATAGTGTATTCCAATAGTTTTTACATCTTCGTGTACAGCTGCAGACTTTGTCATGAACATCCTTACAGAGTCGCTTGCAGATCACACAGACCCTTGGAGTGTTTTGGCAGTCCACAAATGGTTAAAGGGGTTATCCAGAAAAAAACTTTTTTTATATATATCAACTGGCTCCAAAAAGTTAAACAGATTTGTAAATTACTTCTATAAAAATAAAACTTAATCCTTCCAGTTCTTATGAGCTGCTGAAGTTGAGTTGTTCTTTTCTGTCTAAGTGCTCTCTGATGACACCTGTCTCGGGAACTGTCCAGAGTAGAAGCAAATCCCCATAGCAAACCTCTTCTACTCTGTGCAGTTCCCGAGACAAGCAGAGATGTCAGCAGAGAGCACTGTTGCCAGACAGAAGAGAACAACTCTACTTTAGCAGCTGATAATTATCGGAAGAATTAAGATTTTTTAATAGAAGTAACTTACAAATCTTTTTAACTTTCTGGAGCCAGTTGATATATAAAAAAATAAATTTTTTCCTTGAATACCCCCTTTAAAAGAGTACTTGTCATCAAACCATATTTTCTAAACTAACTCAGATTATATTCCCTAACTACTCCTAACACCCTCCTGCCCTTAAAGAGTACCTGTCACCAAGCTAAATATTTAATATATTGTTCCTTATGTAATTATAAGACACTTTGCTATTTATTTGCTGTTAAAATTCTCAACCTGTATTTGTTTTTAATGTGATTGAATAAATGGCCACTAGGTGGCTCTGTTCTGTTCCCTGCACAAGTCAGACAGTTAATTTTGTCTCCTCCTGGCCTGGCAGGAGACCAAACTCAGGAAGTGGGTCCGTATGGCAAGGCACAGCTCTCACAGGCTTCAGTGACCTTGCGCCTTCTGGGAAACGCCCACTTTCTCCTGCCAGGAGCTCACACAATGTGAGCAAGGGAAAAGGTATGATACAGAGCTTTTTAAAGCTCAGAATTTTTTTTTTTTTTTAAGGGCAAGAGGGGTGTTAGGAGTAGTTAGGGAATATAATCTGAGTTAGTTTAGAAAATATGGTTGGATAGGGGATAAGATGTCTTAGGGCCGGAGTACCCCATTTAAAAAGCTGTGTATCATACCTTTCCCCTTCCCGGCAGGAGAAAGTGGGCGTTCCCCAGTAGGCACAACATCACTGAAACCTGCGAGAGCTATGCCTCGCCATGCCCTACAGGCACTTCCTGAGTTTGGACTTCTGCAAGTCCAGGTGGAGACCAAAATAACTGTTTGACTTGTGCAGGGAAAAGAACAGAGCCACCTAGTGGATGTTTTTTCAATCACATTTAAAACATATAAAAGGTTGAGAATTTTAACAGCAAGTAAATAGCAAAGTGTCTTATAATTACATAAGGAACAATATAGTAAAAGTCTAGTTTTGTGACAGGTACTCTTTAACCCCTTAAAGGGGTACTCCACCCCTAGACATCTTATCCCCTATCCAAAAGGATAGGGGATAAGATGTCAGATCGCCGCGGTCCCGCTGCTGGGGAGCCCGGGGATCCCCGCTGTGGCACTGCGTTTTCATTACAGCACAGAGCAAGTTCGCTCTGTGCGTAATGAAGGGCACTATAGGGGACGGAGCAGCGTGACGTCATGGCGCCGCCCCTCGTGACATCACAGCCCGTCCCCTTAATGCAAGTCTATGGCAGGGGGCATGTGCGTTTACAAAGCCCCCCGTGCTGCCAGAACAGTGGACCCCCCCACATGTGACCCCATTTTGGAAACTACACCCCTCACAGAATTTAATAAGGGGTGCAGTGAGTATTTACACCCCACTGGCGTTTGACAGATCTTTGGAACAGTGGGCTGTGCAAATGAAAAATTAAATTTTTCATTTTCACGGACCGCTGTTCCAAAAATCTGTCAGACACCTGTGGGGCGTAAATGCTCATTGTACCCCTTATTACATTATGTGAGGGGTGTAGTTTCCAAAATGGGTTCACATGTGGGGGGGGGTCCACATGGGGGCTTTGTAAACAAACGTGGCCTTCAATTTCGGGCAAATTTTCTCTTCAAAACCCCAATAGCGCTCCTTCTCTACTGAGCATTGTAGTTCACCCGCAGGGCACTTTACATCCACATATGGGGTATTTTCTTACTTAGAAGAAATGGGGTTACTAATTTTTGGGGGCTTTTTTCCTATTTTCCCTTGTGAAAATGAAAAATTTAGGGTAACACCAGCATTTTAGTGAAAACATTTTTTTTTTTATTTTCACGTCCAACTTTAATGAAAATTCGTCAAACACCTGTGGGGTGTTCAGGCTCACTATACCCCTTGTTACGTTCTGTGAGGGGTGTAGTTTCCAAAATGGGGTCACATGTGGGTATTTATTTTTTTGCGTTTATGTCAGAACCTCTGTAAAATCAGCCACCCCTGTGCAAATCCCCAATTTTGGCCTCAAATGTACATAGTGCGCTCTCACTCCTGAGACTTGTTGTGCACCGGCAGAACATTTTACGCCCACATAAGGGGTATTTCCGTACTCAGGAGAAATTGCGTTACAAATTTATTTTATTTTTTTGCTTTTACCGCTTGTGAAAATAAAATGTATGGGGCAACACCAGCATGTTAGTGTAAAAAATTTTATTTTTTTACACTAACAGGCTGGTGTAGCCCCCAACTTTTCCTTTTCATAAGAGGTAAAAGGAAAAAAGCCCCCAAAATTTGAAGTGAAATTTCTCCCGAGTACGGAAATACCCCATATGTGGCCCTAAACTGTTTCCTTGAAATACAACAGGGCTCCGAAGTGAGAGAGCGCCATGCGCATTTGAGGACTAAATTAGGGATTGCATAGGGGTGGACATTGGGAATCACTGGCGTAGAATACCCCTAACAGGGTGCCTCCAGCTGTTGCTAAACTCCCAGCATTCCTGGACAGTCAGTCACTGTCAGGAAATGCTGGGAGTTGTTGTTTTGCAACAGCTGGAGGCTCTGTTTTGGAAACCTTGCCGTACGATACGTTTTTCATTTTTATTTGGGGGGACAGTGTAAGGGGTTGTATATGTAGTGTTTTACCCTTTATTATGTGTTAGTGTAGTGTTTTTAGGGTACATTCGCACTGGCGGGCGTTTACGGTGAGTTTTGCGCTAGGAGTTTGCGCTGCGGTGAAAAATTTTCCGCAGCCCAAACTTGAAGCAGGAAACTTACTGTAAACCTGCCCATGTGAATGTACCCTGGGGGGGGGGGGGGAAACCTCCAGCTGTTTCAAAACTACAACTCCCAGCATGTACTGACAGACCGTGCATGCTGGGAGTTGTACTTTTGCAACAGCTGGAGGCAAACTGGTTGGAAAACCTTCAGTTATCTAACTCAGTACTTTCCAACCAGTGTGCCTCCAGCTGTAGCAAAACTTCAACCCCCAGAATGTACTGATCGCCGAAGGGCATGCTGGGAGATGTAGTTTTGCAAGATCTAGAGGGCCACAGTTGGATCACTGTACAAAGATCTCTAAACTGTGACCCTCCAGCTGTTGCAAAACTACAACTCCCAGCATGCCCAAACAGCTGTCTGGCCATGCTGGAAGTAGTAGTTTTGCAACATCTGGAGGGCTACAGTATAGAGACCACTATATATGGTCTCAGACTGTAGCGCTCCAGATGTTGCTAGGCAACTCACCGGCCTCCGTAGGATCCAGGGAGTCGCATCGCCGTCCTCTTCTTCCACTGATCCCTGTTCCGATCGCAGCCCGCAGCCGTCGCCGATGGGTAAGTGGACTTCGGCGCATGGTCCTCCGTTGTTTCCCCGTCCTGCCCCGCCTATTGTGGGTGGGCAGAACGGGGAAAACGAAAGTTAACCCCCCCGCCCCCCGATCTGCTATTGGTGGTTGCGTCTGAACCACCAATAGCAGGGATAGGAGGGGTGGCACCCCTGCCACCTCACTCCTATCCCTTGAGGGAGATCGTGGGTGTCTTGGACAACCGCGATCCCCCTTATATTCCAGGTCACCATAGACCCGTAATGACCCGGAATCGGCGCAAAGCGCAAGTGTGAATTCACTTGCGATTTGCGCCGATCGCCGACATGGGGGGGTCTGATGACCCCCTGGGCATTTGCGCGGGGTGCCTGCTGATCGATATCAGCAGTCACCCTGGTCCGTTCCCCGCCCGGTGCGCGGTGGGGACCGAAATTCCCACAGGCATACAGGTACGCCCTGGGTCCTTAATTACCAGGGACCGAAGGCGTACCTGTATGCCCTGGGTCCCTATGTGGTTAAGAATGCTCTTCTCCCTGCTCTGTCTGCTGATCGGTGGCGGTCCCTGCACTGAAACCTTGACCGATCAAAACTTTCAATATGTCTCCTGACATGTCAAAAGTTTTCTTTAGTGACTGGTACACTTGAAAATCGTCACATGAGATGCTCACATCCTCCATCATTTGTAATCTATCCAGTGCAATTGCTTATTTCTCAAGGACAGGATTTATTCAGGCATGTGTGCAACTTGTGTGGTGTAAAAAAGTTGAAAATTATGGCACATTTTACTACTGCTGCTACTTTTGTTAAATGGGCACTATCATTAAATATAATTTTTGATATTGCACTCCTTATGGTAAATAAAAAAAATCTTAAATGTACTTGGTTTTAAAAAACAATGTTTTATCTGTGTTTTAAAAAGCTGCCACTAGGTGTCTCCCTACTTGTCCAGAGCACATTACCTAACCCCCCCCCCCCCCATCTCTTGCACATACTTTGGACTCCTTTTGGCCTGGCAGAAGTCCAAAATCAGGAAATGCATGATGAAAAACGGATTCCTCAAAACCAGACTAAACTGTATCAAAATATGTACAAATTTTAACCCGTATATGGTTTGAAAAATGATGTCCGGTTGCATCTGTTTTTTAAGAAAAAAAAAATGTATACGTTTTTAACTTTTCATTCCATTATGAATAAAGTTTCACTTGTTTGATTAAAATTCCAAGAAAAAAAACTGTGCAAAGTGAAAAACCGTATGGTGAAAACTGGATGGAACCGTACGCACATACATACTGTACGGTTCCCATTGACTCCCATGTTAAAAAAAAAAAAAAATAAATAAATTTACAGTTTCAATACGCTTTTTCACCTGGACCGAAAACCGTGATAGGCTACGGTTTTGGGTACGGGGGAAAAAAAACGGGCAAATCCGTACAAGATGCAAAACGGACACAACCGGATGCATCTTTTGGCATACGGTTTTAAATGGAGAGTCAATGCATACGGTTTTCAATAGGGTTCCGTACGGTTTTCAAATTGAAAAACGTATACGGGAACTGTACTGCAAAAACGTGGTGTGAACCCGGCCTCAGATGCTACAGAACTTCTTTCAACACAGGGCGTTTCTACACAAACACTGATACTTACAAAAGCGTCCAGAAGGGAATTGGGTCTCCAGGTTGCGGATCCTTTGGAGGACATCACATAAGGCCGACTTCAGCAACATGACTTCTTCCTCCTGTGCCTGAAGACGGATCTCCCACCCTGGCGGCGGGCACTCATCTGCGGGATAGGAAACAATCTATTACCAGGCTGGCACTGCGGGATGTCATTTAGTTTAACACCTGTACATTACACACCTGAATTAGACACAGGTTGACGCCTGCAGCGATCCTCACATTCCTGCACTCTTCTTACACCGAGAACCATGTTATTGTTTCGCAACGCGCTCAACTTTCCCACCGCGGATTCACTTTACACACCCTGCTCCACTATGTGTGGAGACGTACACACCCCATATGTTTCCAAACACCGGGTCATCCTGTCATCTCACCGCATACAGCGCTCCGCTATTGTTCTTCTATAAAAAATAAGTGGGCTCTAAAATGTGGCCCCCCCCAGCTGTTGCAAAACTACAACTCCCAGCATGCCCGGACAGCCAACGGCTGTCCGGGCATGCTGGGAGTTGTAGTTTTGCAACAGCTGGGGGGGGCCCATTTTAGAGGCCACTGAGCTATGCTGTAGAAATTGCTTGTTTTTTTTAATTTTTTTTTCACATTTTTACGGTTGTTTATTCTGTTCTTTCCATAGACTTAAATACAATGGGGGAGATTTATCAAAACCTGTGCAGAGGTAAAGTTGCCCAGTTACCCATAGCAACCAATCAGATTTCTTCTTTAATTTTTAAAAAGACCTCTGCAAAATGAAAGAAGCGATCTGATTGGTTGCTATGGGCAACTTTTAGTCTTCACTACTTTAATGGGGGTACTCCAGTGGAAATAAAAAAAAAATAATAATAAAAAATATATATATTAAAAAAATCAACTGGTGCCATGAAGATAAACAGATTCGTAAATTACTTCTTTTTAAAAATCTTAAAGAAAAACTGTCAGCTTTCTCCCCCCGCACTAACCAGCGGTACTGGCTGGTAATGCGGGGGGGGGTCGCTGATCAGTTTGATCCTTACCGTACCCAGATCCGCTGCGCCGTTCGGCCGTAATCTTCTATTTTCAGTATATGCAAATGAGGTGCTAACTGGCACAGGCCGGGCCGCAGCGCCGCCCGGCTCATTAAAGGGGTTCTCCGGTGCTTAGACATCATATAGGGATAAGATGCCTGATCGCGGGAGTCCCGCCACGGGAGTGCCCCCTCCCGTAGGCTTGCATTGAGGGGCGGAGCGTGACGTCACACGCTGCCGGCCCTGTGGTCGTCGGTAATTAGACCCGGAGCAAACACGCTCCGGGGACTGATTACAAACGGGGTGCCGTGTGCAAGATCACGGGGACTCCCGCGATCAGGCATCTTATCCCCTATCCTTTGGATAGGGGATAAGATGTGTAAGCACCGGAGAACCACTTTAATATTCCTCCCCTCCCTCCGCCTCTCCCCGCTCTGTAATGAAGAGAGAGGGGAGGAATATTGATGAGCTGGGCGACGCAGCGGCAGGCGGCACGGACGTCAGAGTGCCACTTAGCCCAGCCGGTGCCAGTGAGCACTGCATTTGCACATACCAAAAATAGTAGATTACGGCCGAACGGCACGGCGGATCCGGGCATGGTAAGGATCAAACTGATCAGTGTCCCCCGCACTACCAGCCAGTACCGGGGGGAAAGCCGACAGTTTTCCTTTAATCTTTCCAGTACTTATCAGCTGTTGTATGCTCCACTGGAAGTTGAGTAGTTCTTTCCAGTCTGACCCCAGTGCTGCCACCTCTGTCCATGTCAGGAATTCTCCAGTGTAGGAGCAAATCCTCATAGCAAACCTATCCTGCTCTGGACAGTTACTGACATGGACAGAGGTGTCAGCAGAGAGCACTGTGGTCAGACAGAAAAGAACACAACTTCCCCTGCAGCATACAGCAGATGATAAGTACTGAAAGGATTAAGACTGTGCATTGGTGTAAGCCGACACGCCGCTCCGTGCACAGGGAGAGATGGGGCCCCATTCTGGAGATTGCAGGGGGTCTGAGAGGTCGGACCCCCACCACGATCAGACACGAGAGGTTGTATAACTGAGCTTAAAGTGGGACTCCACTGGAAAACATTTATTTTTTTAAATCAACTGGTGTCAGAAAGTTAAACAGATTTGTAAATTACTTCTATTAAAAAATCTTAATCCTTCCAGTACTTATCAGCTGCTGTTATGATCCACAGGAAGTTCTTTTCTTTTTTTATTTCCTTTCAGCTTGACCACAGTGCTCTCTGCTGACACCTCTGTCCATTTTAGGAACTGTCCAGAGTAGGAGCAAATCCCCATAGAAAACCTATCCTGCTCTGGGCAGTTCCTAAAATGGCCTCTTGTTTTACACTGTGTGAACATAGTCTTATTGGTTCAGATTAACCAACTGTCCCATAAAGAAGGGGAATAAATGGCTATTTTCATGCCAGACGTTATGACTATAGGAAATGTTAGTGTTGGGACGGCGCCAGTGCGTCACCCTAACCTGGCAGATATCTGATAAGTCTATCATAGCAATGTGAATATGTATGTGTTATATATATATATATATATATATATATATATATATAAAATTTCTCAAGGTATGTGGGTAAGTGTCTATGTTCCAACACAAATTCCAAACGGCTGGAGATATTTCTGTGAACTTGGTCACATGTTCCTTAAATGTCATCTAAATCATAAACAATAACAATAGTGTGTAGAAAAGGTGCCTAAAACTTAGCTTTTAATGGTATATTAAAAATTCACCCAATTGTGCCAGTGATAATCAAAGCCCATTAAAATGTCATGTCAAAAGTTTATATGGCTTTGGGTCTCACTCCTGCGACACGCTGCAATTACGAACTACAGTGTGTGGCTCACTCCACATCTGTCACTCAAACCCAACTCATTCCCATAGATTATAATGGAGAGTATGATTTGGCAGACTGCGAGGCAGTGGAGCGCACTCCCATGACTTATATTTAGTGATCGCTGTGGGTCTCCCAGTCTGATGCTGACACCCGGTGTGATCTAAACTTTTTACGTGTGTGGGCAACGTGTCAAAAGTTGTTTCAAATGAGAGTGACACTTTAGAGAGGTATCCCATCTGGACATCTATGGTATCTCCACAGTATAGGTCATCTATGTCAGATACATGGGAGTCCTCTGGAATCTGCACCTGCTCAAGAGTGAGGACTAGAGATGAGCGAACTTACAGTAAATTCGATTCTTCACGAACTTCTCGGCTCGGCAGTTGATGACTTATCCTGCATAAATTAGTTCAGCTTTCCGGTGCTCCGGTGGGCTGGAAAAGGTGGATACAGTCCTAGGAAAGAGTCTCCTAGGACTGTATCCACCTTTTCCAGCCCACGGGAGCACCTGAAAGCTGAACTAATTTATGCAGGATAAGTCATCAACTGCTGAGCCGAGAAGTTCGTGACGAATCAAATTTAATGTAAGTTCGCTCATCTCTAGTGAGGACCTATCATCTCCTCCGGGTGCCGGATCTATCATGCAGGTGCCGGATCTATCATCTCCTGCAGACATACTTCAGCATAAAAACACCTTGCAGGACACAACTTAAATGGGCACGCTCAGATAAAAAATGTTTTGATATGTTGTAAAGCATGTATAAAAAATAGGTTTTGCAATTGCTTTCATTAGAAAATCCTCAGTATTTCATACTGAAAAAGCCCCCCTGCCTGCTTGGACAGATACTAGTCCTGGTGTGTCCATGCGCCATCACCTACGTCATGGACACACCTCCTTGATTGACAGCTGTGAGCGCAGGGCTCCTCCCACTGTCAGCTTGTGTCCCGCTACTGTCAGTGAGGACAAGCTGGGAGTTGTAGTTTTGCTAATGCTAGGGGAGATGTGAGCAGACAGCATACTGAGGGAGGGGGCGGATACCTGCACAGTGAGGCCACGCCTCCTCCCTTTGAGAGGAATTCAGACTAGTGAGCTAAATTAAAAGTGTAATAAAAAAAAAAAATAAAGGCGCTAGACACATAAAAATTAGATGCACATGGTCAGGATTAGGTACTGAGTGATAAATAAATTAAAAAAAAATGTTTTTGTTGGATCTGACGGGTTCACTTTAACCCCTTAAGGACGCAGGACGTAAATGTACGTCCTGGTGAGGTGGTACTTAACGCACCAGGACGTACATTTACGTCCTAAGCATAACCGCGGGCATCGGAGCGATGCCCGTGTCATGCGCGGCTGATCCCGGCTGCTGATCGCAGCCAGGGACCCGCCGGCAATGGCCGACGCCCGCGATCTCGCGGGCGTCCGCCATTAACCCCTCAGGTGCCGGGATCAATACAGATCCCGGCATCTGCGGCAGTTCGCGATTTAAATGAACGATCGGATCGCCCGCAGCGCTGCTGCGGGGATCCGATCATTCATAACGCCGCACGGAGGTCCCCTCTCCTTCCTCCGTGCGGCTCCCGGCGTCTCCTGCTCTGGTCTGTGATCGAGCAGACCAGAGCAGAAGATGACCGATAATACTGATCTGTTCTATGTCCTATACATAGAACAGATCAGTATTAGCAATCATGGTATTGCTATGAATAGTCCCCTATGGGGACTATTCAAGTGGAAAAAAAAAATTAAAAAAATGTAAAAGTAAAAAAAAAAGTGAAAAGTCCCCTCCCCCAATAAAAAAGTAAAACGTCCGTTTTTTCCTATTTTACCCCCAAAAAGCGTAAAAAACATTTTTTATAGACATATTTGGTATCGCCGCGTGCGTAAATGTCCGAACTATTAAAATAAAATGTTAATGATCCCGTACGGTGAACGGCGTGAACGAAAAAAAAAAAAAAAAAGTCCAAAATTCCTACTTTTTTAATACATTTTATTAAAAAAAAAATTATAAAAAATGTATTAAAAGTTTTTTATATGCAAATGTGGTATCAAAAAAAAGTACAAAAAATGAGCCCCCATACCGCCACTTATACGGAAAAATAAAAAAGTTAGAGGTCATCAAAATAAAGGGATTATAAACGTACTAATTTGGTTAAAAAGTTTGTGATTTTTTTTAAGCGCAACAATAATATAAAAGTATATAATAATGGGTATCATTTTAATCGTATTGACCCTCAGAATAAAGAACACACGTCATTGTTACCATAAATTGTACGGCGTGAAAACGAAACCTTCCAAAATTAGCAAAATTGCGTTTTTCGTTTTAAATTTCCCCACAAAAATAGTGTTTTTTAGTTGCGCCATACATTTTATGATATAATGAGTGATGTCATTACAAAGGACAACTGGTCACGCAAAAAACAAGCCCTCATACTAGTCTGTGGATGAAAATATAAAAGAGTTATGATTTTTAGAAGGCGAGGAGGAAAAAATTAAAACGTAAAAATTAAATTGTCTGAGTCCTTAAGGCCAAAATGGGCTGAGTCCTTAAGGGGTTAAGCTGCGTTTACGTATCCTGGGTTTGAGGCTCAATATACCCGGTGCAGTAACCCCACGGTATAAGTAAACATGCCATTTGACCAGTATGTCTGTCTATACCACCAACATAGGCGACTTTTCTGACGAGCCTAATTTATGTGTGGAAAGCCTTACCATACCTGGTGTGTCAATACCTTTGCTTGCTTTCAGTGGAGTCAAACATTCAAGCTCACTCGTGAGGTAAAAAAAAAAAAAAAAGCCTGGAGCAGGTGACACTGATACACTGTAACAAACTATCAGCTGAGAGGATGGTGTAAGCTGGTTACACTGGAACCACTGCTCAGCTGTGACAAGCATGGAGCTGTCTTTGCTGCTGCAAAACTACAACTCCCAGCATGCCCTGACCGCCAAAGGCGGTCAGGGCATGCTGGGAGTTGTAGTTTTGCAAAAGTGCAAGAGACACAGTATAGAAGAAACCGTTATACATGGAAACAGATTGTTCCTCAGAAACCGCAACGTTCTATGCGAAGTTTGAAATGTGACTGCGATAGTGCAACCCCCCCAAACCGCGACCGCCAGGGCATGCTGGGAGTTGTAGTCCCGTCCCTGTGCACTCACCTGCAGAGCGGTCCTCCTCCATTCCCTCAGGAGGAGATCGGAGCCCCCGCAGCTCCCCTCCCGGCTGTCTCTTCCTCTGCCCCGCACTCTCTGTTCCTCCCTCCTCGGCGGCAGAGACAGTCTGTGTCAGGGCCGCTCAGTGACTGTCCCTCCCTCAGGAAGCGCGTCTCACTTCCCCACAGAAGAGACGGCCACTAATACACACAGACACGGGGGGGGAAACACAGGCGCCATTTACAAAAACAAAAAAAAATCAGGGCAAAAGTAATGCGGTCACCGAGAAGCAGACTGACTGACAGCTGCAATGTGGTTGGTTGCTATGGGCGACTCCTCTGCTTGCTGTCTGCACTGGAGGAAAGTGACACTGACAGCTGGAATCTGATTATTTGCCATGGGCGACTCCTCTGAACTGGTAGAAAGACTGCTCAAATCTGATTGGTTGCTCTAGGAAACTCTTCTGCTTTCTGCCTGCACTGGTATAAAGGGAAAGCTGGAAAGTGATTGGTTGCTATGGGCAACTCCTCTGCTTGTTGTCTGCACTGGTATAAAGGGAAAGCTGGAAAGTGATTGGTTGCTATGGGCAACTCCTCTGCTTGTTGTCTGCACTGGTAGAAAGTGACAGTGTCAGCTGGAATCTGGTTGCTATGGGCAACTCCTCTGCTTTCTGCCTGCACTGGTATAAAGGGAAAGCTGGAAAGTGATTGGTTGCTATGGGCAACTCCTCTGCTTGCTGTCTGCACTAGTAGGAAGTGACAGTGACCGCTGTAATCTGATTATTTGCCATGGGCGACTCCTCTGAACTGGTAGAAAGACTGCTCAAATCTGATTGGTTGCTCTAGGAAACTCTTCTGCTTTCTGCCTGCACTGGTATAAAGGGAAAGCTGGAAAGTGGTTGCTATGGGCGACTCCTCTGCTTGTTGTCTGCACTGGTAGAAAGTGACAGTGACCGCTGTAATCTGATTAGTTGTCATGAGACTCCTCTGAACTGGTAGAAAGACTGCTCAAATCTGATTGGTTGCTCTAGGAAACTCTTCTGCTTTCTGCCTGCACTGGTATAAAGGGAAAGCTGGAAAGTGATTGGTTGCTATGGGCGACTCCTCTGCTTGCTGTCTGCACTAGTAGGAAGTGACAGTGACCGTTGTATTCTGATTAGTTGCCATGGGCGACTCCTCTGAACTGGTAGAAATTATTTTCTTTTTGGATTTATTTTCTGTCTGTCCACGGTGCTCTCTGCTGACACCTCTGTCCATTTTAGGAACTGTCCAGAGCAGTATAGGTTTCCTATGGGGGATCCAAAAAGAAAATAAATTTCCTCTGTAATATACAGCCGCTAATAAGTACTGGAAGAATTAAGATTTTTTTTAATAGAAGTAATTTACAAATCATTTTAACTTTTTGGCACCAGTTGATTTAAAAAAGAAAAAAAGTTTTCCACCGGAGTACCCCTTTAATGACAAAGGGCATTAGGTAAACTGTGTAAAACAACCAGCCCACCTGTTCATTGTTTCCTTACCACCTATAATGGCTGTAACCACATTGGGTGTCCTTGATCTCAGGACCATTGGGCATTCATGGCACATCCTAGGAATACCCCTTAAAAATATCTCATCCACCTGCTGCCAAAAAAAAATAAAAAATGCACAAAATCTGTCCAAAAAAATGGCTTGTTGTGCAATTTATGTTACGGATATGCTCCAGATATATTGCGGAGTGTCCCCATTGTCTTCAACAAAGAAGTTCAAATCCACAGTGGGAACGTGGCAAAATCCACGGCTGCAACTTTTTAAAATCCATATTGACCTTTCACCTTGCCTAATATGCAACAAATCTTCACAGCGTGGCCTTACCTTAAAATTTTTTCCCAATATTTATTAAAAAAATGAGGGGGCAACATTGCAAAAGTGCAGTATTCAATGTAGCTGTGCCCCCAGGAGGGTGAAAGCTGACTCTCTAGTGGCCCCTATTGGTAGTAGATAAAATGACCCTCGAAATATGACTACAAGACGCGAACCACGAAAAACAAGCACAGTGACTTGTGGCTCTTCTTTATGTGGTTTTCTTACTAGAGGGGAAAAAAAAGAGTTACATAAGGTAGTTGTCGGCCAGGGTGGGAGGTGGGCCAGGGTCTTTATTGATTTGACTGTACCACCTCCAAACTGTGCCCCCCCCATATGTTGCGAAACTACAACTCCCAGCATGGTCTCCCAGATGTTTCTAAACTACAACTCTCAGTGGTCTCCAAACTGTGGTCCTCCAGATGTTGCAAAACTACAACTCCCAGCATGCCCGGACAGCCGAAGGCTGTCCGGGAATGCTGGGTGTTGTAGTTTTGTAACTTCTGCAGGGCCACTGTTTGGAGACCACTGCTCTAGAGCACCGGTACTACCAGGAACCATATTGATAAAAAAAAAAAAAAAACATAGAAAACCAAAATCCAACCTTTTCTGTGCTCTTTTTTTTTTTTTTATTTATTTTTTTTTTTAAATCTTAAAATATGTCTAGGGATTAAGGGGTTAAAACCCGATAATAATACATATAATTTTCTTCAAATCCATTTCTTATTTATGAATTGTCATCTTGTCTGAGCTGCTGCTCTGTTAACATTTTAAGACCCCCTTTACATATGCCATCATCTGGTGGCAGCGGACGGAAACTGATTGTAAAACTGATTCGCATTCAACCGGCGTCTCAAATTGGACGCCAGATGGTGGAACGTGCCAAATGGGCACTGGACAGGGAACGCATCTTACTGCATTTCCTTGTCCGGCATGCACAATTATGAACGCCGGATCCTAGACAACTGATGCACTTTTGTCATCAGTTGTGGTATCGGTCGCTTCAATGGGAGAGTGTTCTAAGCATGCTCTGTGACCTCTGCAGAGGTCAGTGTGCAGGAAGGGGGAGGAGGGGAGCTGTGACCATCACCCATATATAGTCACTGGTGATTACTCATTTGCTTCAATGGGAGAGTGTTCTAGGCATGCTCTGTGACCTGTGCAGAGGTCTGTGTGCAGGAAGGGGGAGGAGGGGAGCTGTGACCATCACCCATATATAGTCACTGGTGATTACTCATTTGCTTCAATGGGAGAGTGTTCTAGACATGCTCTGTGACCTGTGCAGAGGTCAGTGTGCAGGAAGGGGGATAAGGGGAGCTGTGACCATCACCCATATATAGTCACTGGTGATTACTCATTTGCTTCAATGGGAGAGTGTTCTAGACATGCTCTGTGACCTGTGCAGAGGTCAGTGTGCAGGAAGGGGGAGGAGGGGAGCTGTGACCATCACCCATATATAGTCACTGGTGATTACTCATTTGCTTCAATGGGAGAGTGTTCTAGGCATGTTCTGTGACCTGTGCAGGGAGAGGGAAGCGGCGGGACCCCTGTGATCAGACATCTTAGCCCCTATCCAATGGATAGGGGATAGGATGTCTAAGGCTGGAATACCCCTTTAATATTGTGATGTGGAAAATGAATTAAAAAAAAAATCACTAAAATTCTCAAAAATGTGTTGAACAATAAAGCTCGGTCTAAACACATAGGACATTTCTGATGAGCCGTTCTCCTTTGATCTTGAGTTCCAATAGTGAAGAGGTCTTAGGAAATAGTCCTGTCCGATCCTTACTGTGGGATTGCTGTGTATTTATTGGCATTTCTAACATTTTTCTTGGAGACTCTTTTAGCACGTACTGACAATTCACAGAATCTCTGCGAGCTGTTCTGACCATCTGACTACAGTGAGATACTGTAACTAGTGTTTTCCTGTCACAGGATAATGTGGCGCACAAAACAATTCAGCATAGTTTCTTCTCGCCCCTTCGGATGATGTTGTTCTAGCTGTGAGACGCATTACTACAGTGTGATGTAACTTGGAGAATGCCAATGAATGGTCTCATCCTGCCTGGCATGGACACACCTGCCTCACTGCCCGGCTATTCATAGTCTGTTATACCCATTAAGACTCAGAACGCCTTCACCCAGATATATAACCACCACATGTTGCCCTTACAATGCTTGACTCTTTTTTTCTGCCTATTACACCTAACTTACCGTAAAGACTCACGGCAGAAGGCAGGACACTCAGGAGGTAGTGGATCCGCTGGACCTGTATGGCAGATGTCGCGGGCCGTGCCAGGGAGCAGAGTCTAAGGTGCAGCTGGTTTTCACCATAGCCCGTCGCAAAGCGGGATGGTCTTGCTGCGGCAGGTGGCACCCAGGTCACTACCCCTGGCACGCCTCGACCACACAGGCAGCTAAGGTGATGCGAGGCACAGGAGGGATTAGGCAAGAAGTGGTCTGGACAGCAGGAGGTCAGGGCTGGCGGCACACATGCATAGGCAGGAACGTAGCAAGAGGTCTAAAGGCAGGCAGCAAGGTCAGGTAATGGAATGAAAGGGTCTGGTACATGGCAAGGAACACAAAATTCGCTTTCTCTTGGCACTAGGGCAGCAAAGATTCAGCAGGGGTGTGTGGGAGATACAGGTATTTATAAAAAAAAAAAAAGTGCAGGTGCAAAATATAATTGCGGGCGCACTAGCCCTTTAAAACTAAGAGCTCTGGCGCGCGTGCACCCTAGGAGGCGGGGGCACGTGCGCCGGCACTGAGAAAGGATGGGAGAAGCAGAAAGGAAAAAGGTGTGAGAGATGGACTGGGACTCGCACGCGGGCATGTCCCGCAATGTGAATCCCAGCCCCACCAGCTGTAGAGGAGAAAGGAGGGGAGCTCTCACGGCCAGCGTGTCTGGCAGGACCGCAGGTTGCGACACTTTTGGCTCATTCCCATTGCCGATTAAGGAAGCTCCATCGCCCAGTCCATTGGAAGGAGGGTTTAAAAATGCCAAATGGACCCAGAAAAGGTCGGAGCACAGTGGCAGTGGAAACTTAGCCTTAGTTCCCAAAACATATATTTATTTGGAAAAATAAAGCTACCCATAAACCTTCAATAGCTGTCGTCTGTCACCATGTTCCCTATACACCCATGAGAAAAAAAGATTGGGCATAGGGAAACTGACAGCAGTGTCCGTGCGGGTGACATTGATTAAAATGTTGTAAAGAAAGTTATACAGATTTGTGAATTACTTAATGTAATCATCTTAATCCTTCCAGTACTTATCAGCTGCTGTATGCTCCAGAGGAAGTTGTGTAGTTCTTTCCAGTCTGACCACAGTGCTCTCTGCTGACACCTCTGTCCGTGTCAGGAACGGTCAGGATCAGAAACAAATCTCCATAGCGAACCTCTCCTGCTCCAGACAGTTCCTGACACGGGGAGAGGTGGCAGCAGAGAGCACTGTGTATTTCTCTGGAGCATACAGCAGCTGATAAGTGCTGGAAGGATTAAGAATTTTATATAGAAGTTACAAATCTGTATAACTTTCTGGCCCCAGTGGATTCCATTATTTTTTTTTCTTCAGAGTACCCCTTGAAGGTCAACTTTAATCTTATGTTTTGACCTTCACAGACATAAAATTCGTCAGCAGATGTCAACAAGTTAAGGCCGACCTGCCAATGGTCTGGCAGATAGGTCTTAAATAATAATAATATTTAATATTTATATATAGCGACAAACATCGGACATAATAATATTACAATATTACCTTAATATTCGTCCATATATTCGTGAAATATCGCAAATTCGAATATGGCCCCTGCCGCTCATCACTATTGAGGACCACTGGCCTAATGTAAACCCATGACCGCTACGTTCAGTGGGTGTCTGATTGCTAGGCCCCCCGTGATCATCAGAATCCCATGTGTAAAAATGGCCTAAAAGGAGCAGGGAGAAGTGCTGGTGTGCCAGATCCGCTAAACCAGTGATTTTCAAACTTGGTACTGCAGCACAGGTTAAAACTACAAAATTCCACAGCCACGCCCATCTCAGGAAAAGCCCCGATGCACAGGCGAATTTTAAAGCCTGGCGGTAAGCAAAGTTCTTGGGGAAAATTTCTACTTCAGTCAAGTTGAATCTTTCAATTCAGCATGTGCTGCTAATAATTCTACAGCTGCATTCAACAGCAACTACAACTCCCAGCAAGGTGACAGGCTCCCCCAGGTTCCAATCTGCCCATTGTATTGTTTGAGATCTGCGACCTCCAGCAAAGTAAAGATAAGTATCTGTAACCTTGCATCAGTGTATTCATTACCCCATGCCTGGCCCAGGAGAAGCTATCTCAACCTCCGACCATGTAGGTTAACGGTACCCTGGCGTCTCTAACCTATCTATACACCCTGCACCCACAGCCATCATTAGGGTGCCATAGGAGAAATGAAGAAGCAAAATGTGGGATCAAGGAGGAAAATCAAGCTGCACATGGGGAGTATCAAGGGAGAGAATGAAGTGGCACAGTGGGGAGATCAAGGGGGAGAATGAATTGGCACAGGGGTGGATCAAGGGGGAAAATGGAGAAAAACAGGGGTGGATTGAGAGGGAGAATAAGGTGGCACATGGGGGGGGGGGGGGATAAAGTTGCACAGGGGGGAGACCAAAGGGAGAATAAAGTTGTGGAGGGGTGGATCAAGGGGAGAATGAAGTGACACAGGGGCTGATAATGGGGGGGGGGGGGGGGGAGTGAAATGTCACAGGGGGTCATCAAGGAGAGAAATGAAGTGGCACAGGGAGTGATCAATGGGGGGGGGGGAATTACACAGCGGGATGAAGTGGCACAGGGAGGATTAATTAAGGAATGAATTGGCACAGGGGAAAGGGATAAAGTGGTACAGGGGGTGATCAAGGGAGGGATGAAATGTCTCTATAGACATGCAACATTATACGTGCAATCGACCATACAGCGAGGAGTGTGTCAGCAAACTATGCGCGTCTGAAAAGGCGTCACCAACATGAAAAGTTTGGAAATTCTGTCCTAGACCAGTGTTTCCCAACAAGGCTGCCTCCAGCCTTTGCAAAACCACAACACCCAGCATGCCCGGACAGCCGTAGGCTGTCCGGGCATGCTGGGGGTTGTAGTTTTGCAACAGCTGGAGGCACCCTGGTTAGAAAACACTTCCCTAGACATTGCATTATTGTAAAAATTTCCAGAACCTCCTGATCCGCTGAAAAATATTCCTTTCCAGCATTAGGTCACTACACCAGTAGCTAGGAGGCTACCCCAGGATACATTGTTTATATGGTTTTTTACGCTGCCAGCTGCTTCCACCCCCTATTCCTCCCTTACTATGACTAATACTGTTCAGTACCTGTTGGGTTTTCAGGTTGGCACATGCAAAGGAAATGCAAGTGACACATATTTCTCCTCTTTACCGAGATGTTGTTAAACCATAAAAAACGTATTGTTAACCTCCGGGACGTAAACGTGTTATAAACAGCAACAAACACAATAAACTGGCTGCATATTATTTCGATTATCATAGCTTCTCGGCTCCTAACATGTATACATTGCAAAATGATGCAAGGATGGGCCATATATATATATATATATATATATATATATCCATAAATGTAGGTGGATTGTTTGCATTGGATTCTCAGCTTTAAGGGCGTCTCCTTGAGAAAGGACACCTGTTCCTCAGGATCTGGATTTATCATAGGGGTTTTCCCACAAGATACATTTATTACCATGACTGAAGAGTTCTGCAGTCTTCCTTCAGTGCATACATATATATATATATATATATATATATATATATATATATATATATATTACTACTCGCTGGCCACTTTATTAGGCGCACCTATTAAATTGCTTGTTAACACAAATAGCTAATCAGCCAATCCCATGACAGCAACTCAATGACATGTAGACATGACATGCCTTTAGACATGTAGACATGGTCAAGACAACTTGTTGAAGTTCAAACCAAACATCATAATAGGGAAGGAAGGGGATTTTAAGGGGTACTCTGCCCCTAGACACCTTATCTCCTATCCAAAGGATAGGAGATAAGATGTCTGATTGCGGGGGTCCCGCTGCTGGGGACCCTAGCGATCTCCCTTGCAGCACCCAGCTGCGGCCACGCCCCCTCGTGACATCATGGCCCCTCAATTCAAGTCTAGGGGAGGGGGCATGGCGGCCGTGTTAGACTTGCATTGAGAGGGAGGGTGTGACGTAAAAGGGGGGGCATAGCCATGATGTCCGGCGTCGCATCGCTAGTCATCCGGCACAGAGCGAATTTTGTTCCGTGCACCGAATTACTGGGGTGCTGCAGCAGAGATCGCGGGGGGGGGGGGGGGGGGGGGCGGGACCCCTGTGATCAGACATCTTATCCCCTATCCTTTGAATAGGGGATAAGAAAACTAGGGGCAGAGAACCCCTTTAACTGACTTTGAAGCCTGCATGGTTGTTGGTGCCACAGGGACCGGTCAGAGCATTTCAGAAGCTGCTGTAATTTTTATACACAACCATTTCTAGGGTTTATAGAGAATGGTCCGAAAAAAGAGAAAATATCCATTGAGCAGCAGTTGTGTAGACGAGTATGGTCCGAGAAGAATGGGCAGACTGGTTCGAGATGACAGAAAGGCAAAAGTAACTCCCAAGTCCAACCAAGGTATGCAGAATGGGTTTCAGCAGCAGAAGACCACATCGGGTGCCACTGCTGTTAGCTAAGAACAGGAAAGAGTGGCTACAATTTGCACTGGCTCATCAAAATTGGACAATAGAAGACTGGAAGAACGATGACGGGTCTGATGAGTCTTGATTCTAGCTGCGACATTCAGATGACAGGGTCAGAATTTAGTGTGTACTAGGGAAGTCCCGGTACCATTTTTTAAGACCGAGTATGAGTACCGAGTACTCGCTGATTCCAATTACCAATAACTTAAAAAAAAAGTCATGTGACACCTTTTTTGTTTTTTTTGGGGGGGGAGGAGGGTTTGGAGGGTCCCGCCTGCACCAGGGCAGAGGTCAGGCGCCGCTCCTGACCTCTTCTGACCCCTATAACATTTTTATTTTTCCGTATACGGGGATATATGAGGGCTCATTTTTTGCACTATGATCTGTAGTTTTATTGGTGCTATTTTTGTTTTGATGGGACTTTTGCTTGCTTTTTATAAATGTTTTTATGGTAAATGAAGTGACCGAAAATACACAATTCTGGACTTTGGTAATTTTTTTTACGTTTAAGCAATTGACCTTACAGTTTAATTAAAGATAAAGTTTAACTAAAGATATATTTTAATAGTTTTGACATTTACGCATGTGGCGATACCACATATGTTTTAATTTGTTTACATTATTTTATTTAGAAAAAGGGGTGATTCGGACTTTTATTGGGAAAGTGGTTAAATCACATTTCTTACTTTTTTCACCTTTTTTTTTTTGCAAACTTTTTCACTATTTTATAGACCCCATAAGGGACTATTACATGTGATCTGTAGATTGCATACACTGATCAATGCTATGCCATAGGATAGCATTGATCGGTGTTATCGGCACTCCCTTACTACTGCCTGCCATGACTAGCTGCAGTATAAAAGCAACGATCGGACAGTAAGGAGCACAGTAAGAGACCTCTAGCCGTCCTCTCCGTCCTGATCGGGACATAGCATAAACACGACAGCCTACCTGAATATTGTTACTGACCATGTCCATCCCTTTATGACCACAGTGGACCAATGCACCATGTCACATGACATCATCTCATACATGACAATCAGGTCACTGGACTCCAATGGCCTCCACAGTCACCAGATCTTCAGCCAATAAATCATCGCTGGGATGTGATGGAACAGGAGATTTTCTTCATGGATGTACAGCCAACATGTGCAGCAACTGTGTGATGTCATCATGTCCATATAGTGTGATGTCATCGTGTCCATATAGAGGAACTGTGTGATGTCATCGTGTCCATATAGAGGAACTGTGTGAGGTCATCATGTTCATATGGAGGAACAGTGTAATGTCATCATGTCCATATGGAGGAACTGTGTGATGTCATCATGTCCATATGGAGGAACTGTGTGATGTCATCATGTCCATATGGAGGAACTGTGTGATGTCATCATGTCCATATGGAGGAACTGTGCGATGTCATCATGTCCATATGGAGGAACTGTGTGATGCCATCATGTTCATATGGAGGAACTGTGTGATGTCATCATGTCCATATGGAGGAACTGTGTGATGTCATCATGTCCATATGGAGGAACTGTGTGATGTCATCATGTCCATATGGAGGAACTGTGTGATGTCATCATGTCCATATGGAGGAACTGTGTGATGTCATCATGTCTGTATGGAGGAACTGTGTGATGTCATCATGTCCATATGGAGGAACTGTGTGATGTCATCATGTACATATGGAGGAACTGTGTGATGCCATCATGTCTGTATGGAGGGACTGTGTGATGTCATCATGTCCATATGGAGGAACTGTGTGATGTCATCATGTCTATATGGAGGAACTGTGAGATGTCATCATGTCCATATGGAGGAACTGTGTGATGTTGTCATGTCCGTATGGAGGAACTGTGTGATGCCATCATGTCCGTATGGAGGAACTGTGTGATGTCATCATGTACATATGGAGGAACTGTGTGATGTCATCATGTCCATATGGAGGAACTGTGTGATGCCATCATGTCTGTATGGAGGGACTGTGTGATGTCATCATGTCCATATGGAGGAACTGTGTGATGTCATCATGTCTATATGGAGGAAGTGTGTGATGTCATCATGTCTATATGGAGGAACTGTGTGATTTCATCATGTCTATATGGAGGAACTGTGTGATGTCATCATGTCCATATAGAGGAACTGTGTGATGTCATCATGTCCATATGGAGGAACTGTGTGATGTCATCATGTCCATATGGAGGAACTGTGTGATGTCATCATGTCCATATGGAGGAAGTGTGTGATGTCATCATGTCATTATGGAGGAACTGTGTGATGTCATCATGTCTATAAGGAGGAACTGTGTGATGTCATCATGTCCATATGGAGGAACTGTGTGATGTCATCATGTCCATATAGAGGAACTGTGTGATGTCATCATGTCTATATGGAGGAACTGTGTGATGTCATCATGTCCATATGGAGGAACTGTGTGATGTCATCATGTCTATAAGGAGGAACTGTGTGATGTCATCATGTCCATATGGAGGAACTGTGTGATGTCATCATGTCCATATAGAGGAACTGTGTGATGTCATCATGTCTATATGGAGGAACTGTGTGATGTCATCATGTCCATATTGAGGAACTGTGTGATGTCATCATATCCATATGAAGCAAAATCTCTGAGGAATGTTTCCAGCACCTTGTAGAAAGTATGTACGTACCAGGTTACCACAATGTACATTTATGCTCTGCATCCTCTAGTGCAGTGGTCTTCAACCTGCAGACCTCCAGATGTTGCAAAACTACAACTCCCAGCATGCACGGACAGCCATCGGCTGTCCGTGCATGCTGGCAATTGTAGCTGCTCTAGTGGTTAACAAAGTCATTCCCCCTTTCCAACAAAATGACAACATAATAAATGTAGTAACTGTAAGACAATTTTTTTTTAGTCACAAAATAAGCCGGGATTCTGGTGCATTTATAATAGTAAAAGATATAAATCTGTTTACAATGTCTGTTTACATTGATATAGGGTTCTCCAAAAATGCCAGAAAAATGCTGTACTGCGTGTCTTAAACCTGTAGTACAACTTCTTTCTCTGTCAGCCGAAGGGTAGACTTTTTTTTATTGCTCAATGAACAAACATCATGTAGAAGAAAGAACAATCGCTCTATTTTTCTGTATATACTGTACTTGTATTATTGATCTATTGCTATACAGATCAAGGGTCAAGTCCTGGAAAAAAAAAGTGAGGGTACTCATCCAAGATTTCCACTCAGGGGCTGGTCTCCTGATAATGGGAATGGTGTTCCTTCTTTGAAAGAAGTGCAGGAACTCAGTTCCCATGCGTTCCTGCAGGACTTGAGCCCTGATACAGATATGATCACAGCAGCCATCCTTTTCCTACCCCCCCCCCCCACCTGAATGACAAAAATAGGGCGTTTGGAGTACGGTCCTCCTGAAATATGTTCTTACATTTTTCTAAGAGCAAATGTGCAAGAAAAAAAGTCCTTGTTATCTTTTTCCATGTCAAGACTGATGGTAACTCTGTTGAGAATTAACCATCCAGAACATAATCCTGTCCGGCGGCAGCAGCATCATCTTTGTCCAAGCTGAAGCACCGGCTGGGACAAAGTCCATGAAGTGAGGGCGGGACTAGCACTCCTCTGTGCTCACTCCTGTCCTATCAGACGGCAGCATGAACACAGAGAGGAGGGGGTTACAGAGCAGCCTGCAGTGATTGGATGAAGAAACACAGCACAGCACAGCAGATTCAGGGAGGAAGTGAATGCCTAGGGAGTAAGGGCAGGGTCAGTATTTGCCTCGGACATGCCCATTCCTGAGCAGTGAATGTCAGAATATGTGAGCAGCAGAACGGGGGGATTTGTGGGCCAAATACAGAAGCTAGATACATAAAAAAAGACATGTAAAGCTTCTGCATGACCAAGTGTGTAACATATAGAAGCATTATTTATATATATATATGATGTGACAGGAATGCTTAAAGGGGTACTCCAGTGGAATTTATTATTATTTTTTTTTTAAATAAACAGATTTGTAAATTACTTCTATTTAAAAATCTTCATCCTTTAAAGTATTTATCAGCTGCTGTATGCTCCACAGGAAGTTTTTCCTTTTTTCTTTTCAGTCTGACCACAGTGCTCTCTGCTGACACCTCTGTCCATGTCAGCAACTGTCCAGAGCAGGAGCAAATCTCCATAGCAAACCTCTCTTGCTCTGGACAGTTCCTGACAAGGACAGAGGTGGCAGCAGAGAGAACTGTGGTCAGACTGGAAAGAAATTCTAAAAGAAAGGAACTTCCTCTGTAGTATACAGCAGCTGATAAGTACTATAAAGATTAAGATTTTTTAATACAGTAGAAGTAATTTATAAATCTGTTTAAACTTTCTTTCATCTGTTGATTAAAAAAAAATGTTTTCCAGTGGAGTACCCCTTTAAACAACTTGTCCATTTATTATCAATTTCCTCATTTTTATGAGACATCTGACATAATCTTATCTAACATAACAGACTTTGACCGCGATGTAAAAAAAGAACACACAAAAAAAGTGTCTGTTGCAATAGGTGAGTGTATTTCAACAGTTCTGTTATTTTATTTTATTTTTTTTTGCTCAAAAGGCCTTATTTTTTGTTTTTTTACTTGTATAAGCCCCTAGAGGACACAGGATGTACATGTACGCCCTGGCTGCCTGGTACCTGTGATCTATGAAGTGAGCACAGCTCCTGCATTCACTTTATAGTCTTGATGAGACTCGAGACATACATATACATTCTGGTGTGCAAAGTACCAGTCAAAACTGATCACAGCATCTTAAGGGGGATTTGACAGATTGATCGGACCACCGATTGCTCGATCGCTGGGGTCCGATGAGTCAAGATGGAAACCAGAGCTCCACCCACCAGCTACACAGCCATTCCAGCAATCTTCTTCTATGGTCTGTCTTCTGGCAGACCATAGAGAAAGATTGACAGTTACGCTGACCGTTGCTATGCCTTTGCATAGCACTGAACAGTATTAGCAATTAAAAGATTGCTATAAATAGTCCCCTGTGCGGAGACTGGTAAAGAGACCCTCCATCGCCATTTCACCTCATCGGACTCCTATGATCACTTGATCATAGAGGTCCGATGAGCACCATTACTACTACTACTACTGGCATTTTTCATTTATTCCTTTGGATACCATAATTGGTGTTGATCACAGCATCTTAAATGAGATATCCAGTGCTGAAAAACATATCCCCTATCCTAAGGATAGGGGATAAGTTTCAGATTGTGGGAGGTCCGACCGCTGGGGCCCCCCACGATCTCCTGTACTGGACCCTGGCAGCCCGCGGGAAGGGGGCGTGTTGACCAACGCACGAAGCGGTGGCTGACAAGCCCCCTCAATACAACTCTACGGCAGAGCCGGAGTGCTGCCTTCGGCAATCTCCGGCTCTGCCATAGCGCAGTATTGAGGGGGTGTGTCAGCCGACTCTTCGTGTGGTGGTTGACACCCGCTATCTGGCCAGCGAGCAGGGGCCCCGTACAGGAAATCGCGGGGGGCCCCAGCGGTCGGACCCCCCGCGATCTCAAACTTATCCCCTATCCTTAGGATAGGGGATACGTTTTTCAGCACTGGACTATCCCTTTAAGGGTTAATGATGGGCAGTGGCAGGATCGCCACTGTCCATCATAAGCAGTGAAGTCCTGATAGTTGCCAACATTCATCCACATATGAAGTGAGCGCAGCTCCTGAATTCGCTTCATAGACACTTAACACTCCACGGTGTACATGTACTCCCTGTGCCGTTAATCCCAGATAGCAGGGGCATACATGTATGCCCTATGTTTCTACGGGTTAAAGGGATTTTCCCATGATTTTTTTTTAAATCTAATATGCCCAGACTGCCTATTAAAACAATAAAATATTTAACTCACCTTCCTGCACTCCCTTGTAGCCTTCATTATCAGGATACCAAATCTCTGGCCGGTCTCCACTGACAGTCTGCTTGTCGGATCAGGCCAGAGCTGTAAACATGGCGCTGCTCAGCCAATCCCTGGTCTCAGCAGTGTCCCATCTCAGCCAGTGATTGGTGAGCCACACCAACAGTTCTCCCGGCTGCAGAGGCAATGATCTGCAGCTTCGGGGAAAGCAGAGCAGCCACCACTGTTCTGACCCTGTCTTTTTGAATGCCTCTCTATGTAGGCCCCATACATTTAGTCCCATAAAATATTTCCTAGTTCTAGTTCTTACCCAGGTCCTTGATAGAGAAAACTTCTTTATTTCATCCAAAAACAATTGGCGTTCTCATGGAGTGCGGGAGAGCGGACAGGAACAAGGGGGTGGGGGAGTGGGATGGGCGACGGTCCGTATCGCGCAGACAGCGCTTCGTCAGGCCCCTTGGTGTTCTCATGGAGTGCGGGAGAGCGGACAGGAACAAGGGGGTGGGGCAGCGCCTCGTCAGGCCCCTTGGTGTTCTCATGGAGTGCGGGAGAGCGGACAGGAACAAGGGAGTGGGGGAGTGGGATGGGCGACGGTCCGTATCGCGCAGACAGCGCTTCGTCAGGCCCCTTGGTGTTCTCATGGAGTGCGAGAGAGCGGACAGGAACAAGGGGTGGGGCAGCACTGTCTGCTCGTTACGGACCGTCGCCCATCCCACTCCCCCACTCCCTTGTTCCTGTCCGCTCTCCCACACTCCATGAGAACACCAAGGGGCCTGACGAAGTGCTGCCCCACCCCCTTGTTCCTGTCCGCTCTCCCGCACTCCATGAGAACGCCAAGGGGCCTGACGAAGCGCTGCCCCACCCCCTTGTTCCTGTCCGCTCTCCCGCACTCCATGAGAACGCCAAGGGGCCTGACGAAGCGCTGCCCCACCCCCTTGTTCCTGTCCGCTCTCCCACACTCCATGAGAACACCAAGGGGCCTAACGAAGCGCTGCCCACCCCCTTGATCTTGAGAACACCAAGGGGCCTGACGAAGCGCTGTCTGCGCGATACAGACCATTGCCCATCCCACTCCCCCACCCCCTTGTTCCTGTCCGCTCTCCCGCACTCCATGAGAACGCCAATTGTTTTTGGATGAAATAAAGAAGTTTTCCCTGTCAAGGACCTGGTGAGTGCTCCATTTTTCTGCATTTCTACGTTTGGATATATATCTTACCTTTGATGTGAGCACCGGAACGGTCTGTCAGCTGCAGGAGTTTTATGCACGGTCCCTTGTTAAAGTCACAGTGCCGGGTAGTCTCTGTGTTGGACCAGTTTTGAACTATATTTGTGAATAAAAAAAAAAAAAAGGTACAGAACAGTTTACTATTTTAAAGCTCTACTGAGTTAAAGGGGTACTTTACCCCTAGACATGGTATCCTTTGGATAGGGGATAACATGTCTGATCGCGAGGGGGGGGGGGGTTCCGGGCCGGCGACGTGGCGTTCTGGTCACGAAAGCCTGGGGCTTCCGTGATCGTGATGTCACGTCACGCCCCCTCCATTCTTGTCTTTGAGAGTGGGCATGGTGGCTGTGATCGCCAGTCATCCGGCACAGAGCGGACCCCCGCAATCAGACATGTTATCCCTCATCCTTTGGAAAGTGGAAAACATATCTAGCGGCGGAGTACCCCTTTAAATGAGAGAACTCCTTTAAGCCAACCTGCATTCTCACATCAGCTATTGGATCATTGCATCCCTTAACAGCAGTCAAAACTATTTGTATCAAACTCCTTTACTATATAAGCGTATGTTCACACTACGGAATCTCAGGACGGAATTCCTATCTGGAATTCTGCTTGAAGATTCCGCTGCACTAATCTAGTGTAATGTCCCAGTACAGAACATAGTCCTGTACTACACTTAGGCCCTGTCAGGTTGAGTCCCTCAGTGTCCCGGGGGCTCTCCTGCAGTGTCTCCCCCATAATGAAGCTAGTGTTACTATGTCTAGTCAGTTCAAGGTTATATACTATATGTATAGTCAGTATAAAGCTATGTATTTTGTATATAAGGTGTTAAGGACCTTTGGAGATCACATGATATGTTGTTACGCCTAGCGCTCCGGGTCCCCGCTCCTCCCCGGAGCGCTTACAGCATCTCTCTCTCCGCAGCGCCCCGGTCGGTCCCGCTGACCGGGAGCGCTGCACTGTCATGGCCGTCGGGGATGCGATTCGCACAGCGGGACGCGCCCGCTCGCGAATCGCATCCCAGGTCACTTACCCGTTCCCGTCCCCTGCTGTCATGTGCTGGCGCGCGCGGCTCCGCTCTCTAGGGCGCGCGCGCGCCAGCTCCCTGAGACTTAAAGGGCCAGTGCACCAATGATTGGTGCCTGGCCCAATTAGCTTAATTGGCTTCCACCTGCTCCCAGACTATATCTTACCTCTGCCCCTGCACTCCCTTGCCGGATCTTGTTGCCTTTGAGCCTAGTGAAAGCGTTACTGTGATTATCCATACCGTGTACTTGACCTCCTGCTTGCCTTATTGACTATGATTCTTGCTGCCTGCCCCGACCTTCTGCTACGTCCGACCTTGCTTTGTCTACTCCCTTGTACCGCGCCTATCTTCAGCAGTCAGAGAGGTTGAGCCGTTGCTAGTGGATACGACCTGGTCACTACCGCCGCAGCAAGACCATCTCGCTTTGCGGCGGGCTCTGGTGAAAACCAGTAGTGACTTAGAACCGGTCCACTAGCACGGTCCACGCCAATCCCTCTCTGGCACAGAGGATCCAACTCCTGCCAGCCGGCATCGTGACAGTAGATCCGGCCATGGATCCCGCTGAGGTTCCCCTGCCTTCTATCTCTGATCTCACCACGGTGGTCGCCCAGCAAGCCCGACAGATCGCCCATCTAACCCACCAGCTGTCGGAAGTGTCCACCATAGTGCAACAACTTCAGTCGCAACTTCTGCTACAGCAGCAACCATCTCCTCCGCCAGCTCCTGCACCCCTTCCGCAGCGAGTGGCCACTCCTAGCCTCCGCTTGTCCCTGCCGGACAAATTTGATGGGGACTCTAAGTTTTGCCGTGGCTTTCTTTCGCAATGTTCCCTGCACTTGGAGATGATGTCGGACCAGTTTCCTACTGAAAGGTCTAAGGTGGCTTTCGTAGTCAGTCTTCTGTCCGGAAAAGCCCTGTCATGGGCCACACCGCTCTGGGACCGCAATGACCCCGTCACTGCCTCTGTACACTCCTTCTTCTCGGAAATTCGAAGTGTCTTTGAGGAACCTGCCCGAGCCTCTTCTGCTGAGACTGCCCTGCTGAACCTGGTCCAGGGTAATTCTTCCGTTGGCGAGTACGCCATACAATTCCGTACTCTTGCTTCTGAACTATCCTGGAATAATGAGGCCCTCTGCGCGACCTTTAAAAAAGGCCTATCCAGCAACATTAAAGATGTTCTGGCCGCACGAGAAATTCCTGCTAACCTGCATGAACTCATTCATCTAGCCACTCGCATTGACATGCGTTTTTCTGAGAGACATCAAGAGCTCCGCCAGGAAAAAGACTTAGATCTCTGGGCACCTCTCCCACAGTCTCCGTTGCAATCTACGCCTAGGCCTCCCGCCGAGGAGGCCATGCAAGTGGATCGGTCTCGCCTGACCCAGGAGGAGAGGAATCGCCGTAGGGAAGCTAATCTTTGTCTGTACTGTGCCAGTACCGAACATTTTCTGGTGGATTGCCCTATCCGTCCTCCACGTCTGGGAAACGCACGCTCGCACCCAGCTCTCGTGGGTGTGGCGTCTCTTGAGTCTAAGTCGGCTTCTCCACGTCTCACGGTGCCCGTGCGGATTTTCCCTTCAGCCAACTCCTCCCTCTCAGCCGTGGCCTGCCTGGACTCTGGTGCCTCTGGGAATTTTATTCGTGAGTCCTTGGTGAATAAATTCCGCATCCCGGTGACCCGTCTCGTCAAGCCACTCTACATTTCCGCGGTCAACGGAGTCAGGTTGGATTGCACCGTGCGTTACCGCACGGAGCCCCTCCTAATGTGCATCGGACCTCATCACGAAAAAATTGAGTTTTTGGTCCTCTCCAATTGTACTTCCGAAATTCTCCTTGGACTACCCTGGCTTCAACACCATTCCCCAACCCTGGATTGGTCCACAGGGGAGATCAAGAGCTGGGGTTCCTCTTGTTTCAAGGACTGCCTTAAGCCGGTTCCCAGTACTCCCTGCCGTGACCCTGTGGTTCCCCCTGTAACCGGTCTGCCGTCCTGCCATAAGAAGTGCCTCTCCCCCCCTCCCAGTCCAGTCAGGCAAGCCTCGGTGCCTCCTCATGGCCCCCGTCCTGGTGTCACACTGCCCCATGCCAGGCCTCGCCCTCTGCCCTCCCTCCCCATTCCCACTCCTGCTGTACTGCCTGCCGTTGAGGAATCCCTCCATTCTTTCCCGGTGTCCTCATCCCAGGGGAGGCAGTTACCGGACAAAGAGAAGGGGAGACCTAAGGGGGGGGGTACTGTTACGCCTAGCGCTCCGGGTCCCCGCTCCTCCCCGGAGCGCTTACGGCGTCTCTCTCTCCGCAGCGCCCCGGTCGGTCCCGCTGACCGGGAGCGCTGCACTGTCATGGCCGTCGGGGATGCGATTCGCACAGCGGGACGCGCCCGCTCGCGAATCGCATCCCAGGTCACTTACCCGTTCCCGTCCCCTGCTGTCATGTGCTGGCGCGCGCGGCTCCGCTCTCTAGGGCGCGCGCGCGCCAGCTCCCTGAGACTTAAAGGGCCAGTGCACCAATGATTGGTGCCTGGCCCAATTAGCTTAATTGGCTTCCACCTGCTCCCAGACTATATCTTACCTCTGCCCCTGCACTCCCCTGCCGGATCTTGTTGCCTTTGAGCCTAGTGAAAGCGTTACTGTGATTATCCATACCGTGTACTTGACCTCCTGCTTGCCTTATTGACTACGATTCTTGCTGCCTGCCCCGACCTTCTGCTACGTCCGACCTTGCTTTGTCTACTCCCTTGTACCGCGCCTATCTTCAGCAGTCAGAGAGGTTGAGCCGTTGCTAGTGGATACGACCTGGTCACTACCGCCGCAGCAAGACCATCCCGCTTTGCGGCGGGCTCTGGTGAAAACCAGTAGTGACTTAGAACCGGTCCACTAGCACGGTCCACGCCAATCCCTCTCTGGCACAGAGGATCCAACTCCTGCCAGCCGGCATCGTGACATATGTTCACATGATGTTATCACATGTTACCCAGAGAGCACCAGTGAAGCACATGACCTGCAGCTTGACCTATGAGGTGCTGGCTCAGCCCCCCTTTATAAGAGGGGGAGCCATAGCAATCTCTCTCTTCTACCATCACTCTGAGGACAGCAAGGCAAAGACACCTCAGATCCAGCATCCAGTACTGATCCAAAAGTATTGCAACCCCAAACATGCTGCAGGGCCCTTTCTGTGTTACTGGTCCACTCTCTGGGATCGTGGCCAAGCTGTAAAGACTGTAACAACTGTCTGACCTCAGTGAAGCCTACGTTAAACCATAACCTGGTCGTGGACTCTCATTTCACTGCCAAGCCTTTGGTATAGCGGAGATATCGTTTGACTGGTTCCCGATACACAAAAACCACTCTGGCATCACGACTCACGAACATTAGGGGTTAATAACACCTTGCCCCTGGGGTTAATACCATCGGCCCCATCCACCTACTCCGGTACACCCTGTGGTCCCGCCATTCACCGTGGCTCACCACACTAGCATTGGTGTATTTGGGTCTCCCGCCGACCCATTCACACTGCAAAATTAACTTTGAAAGAATTACTCCCCAACTGCATTGCCGGAGATGGTGACGGTGTAAGTCTTCACATTCTTATCGCTAAAGGATTTCAGTAGTGGCCGCTCAGACAGAATTCCGACCCAGAATATTTTTGGGTGGAGATTCTGCAGTGTGAACATACTCTTATTCTCTGTTTGACATGATTCTATAGGTAATACATTCCTCTATGAGTACTCTTTTAAAGGGGTATTCCGGCCCTAATACATCTTATCCCCTATCCAAAGGATAGAAGATAAGATGTCTGATTGGGGGGTCCCGCCACTGGGAACCCCGCAATCTGTCATTCAGCACCCACCTTTGAGAGCTCTATGGGGCCGGAGTATTGTGAAATCACGACTCCGCCCCTGTGTGACGTCATGCCCCCCCCTCAATGCAAGTCTATGGGAGGAGGCATTTGTTTAGAATGCTGGGTGCTGCAGGAGATCGTGGGGAAGCCCACCAGAGACCCCCGCAATCAGACATTTTATCCTTTGGATACTTCCACCACATTTATCAAAAAGGAGCACGTTCTTCAAAAATAGCATAGAAGCTTAGATGTAGACATGTTTCTAAGGCTATATTCACAGGGTGGAAAATTTCTGGGTGGACATTCTGCAGACAGAGGGCGCCACTGTGTTGCTCGCGAATATTCGCAATACGAATTTTATTCGCGAATATCGCATATTTGCGAATATAGCACTATATATTCGTAATTACGAATATTCTTTTTTTTTTTTCTTTCACAGTACACATCACAGTGATCATCCCTCTCTGCTTCCAGCTTGTGTGGTGTAAAGAAGGGTCTAATACTACTGTGTGAGACTGGCGTGCAAATTTTCGCATATGCGAAAATAAAACACGAATATGCGAATTTAGTGAATATATGACGAATATTCGTCCATATATTCGCAAAATATCGTGAATTCGAATATGGCACTCAACACTAGGCGCCAGCACAACATACTAATGCAAGGACCTCTTGGAAATGTGCTGACACACTGTACCAAACTTCCTCCTCATGTAAACTCCTTACTACTGGGCTGACTAACTGTAACAAACCTCCTCCTCATGTAATCGCTTTACTACTGGGGTGACACACTGTAACAAACCTCCTCCTCATGTAATCGCCTTACTACTGGGGTGACACACTGTAACAAACCTCCTCCTCATGTAATCTCCTTACTACTGGGGTGACACACTGTAACAAACCTCCTCCTCATGTAATCTCCTTACTACTGGGGAGACACACTGTAACAAACCTCCTCCTCATGTAATCACCTTACTACTGGGGTGACACACTGTAACAAACCTTCTCCTCATGTAATCACCTTACTACTGGGGTGACACACTGTAACAAACCTCCTCCTCATGTAATCACCTTACTACTAGGCTGACAAACTGTAACAAACCTCCTCCTCATGTAATCACCTTACTACTGAACTGACACACTGTAACAAACCTCCTCCTCATGTAATCACCTTACTACTGGGGTGACACACTGTAACAAACCTCCTCCTCATATCATCTCCTTACTACTGGGGTGACACACTGCAATAAACCTCCTCCTCATGTAATCTCCTTACTACTGGGGTGACACACTGTAACAAACCTCCTTCTCATGAAATCTCCTTACTACTGGGGTGACACACTGTAACAAACCTCCTCCTCATGTAATCACCTTACTACTGGGTAGACACACTGTAACAAACCTCCTTCTCATGTAATCTCCTTACTACTGGGGTGACACACTGTAACAAACCTCCTCCTCATGTAATCACCTTACTACTGGGTAGACACACTGTAACAAACCTCCTTCTCATGTTATCTCCTTACTACTGGGGTGACACACTGTAACAAACCTCCTCCTCATGTAATCTCCTACTACTGAGGTGACACACTGTAACAAACCTCCTCCTCATGTAATCTCCTTACTACTGGGGTGACACGGTGGTGCTGGCTGGGCGGTTGCTTTGGATATTAGCTGGCTACTAATTTTCCTGCTGTGTGCAGAGCGGCGCCCCCATCAAGAGAACGCTCTAGACAGCTGCCTATTTTGCCTATAGGCAGAACCGACCCTGTCCATACCCATTCTGACCCGGGTGTGACATCTGCTAAAGAGCATCATTTGAAGGGTGGATTAGGGTTAGTGTTTGTTTCACATAGAAATGAACTGCAATACAAAGCTGCAACATACAAAGTCCTGACAAGGCTTGGACTAGTTTCAGTGCGGCAGCATGGTAAATGACATCATCATTCACAACCACGGAAACAGCATTGTGGGCGGCTCGGTACAGCTTCCCTACAACTGAGTCACATGCGCCCAATTCACGTCTGTTTCGTGTGAATTATGGGACGGTTCTTAGTGCTCTCTTTTGTTATTAGATTATCTGATTTGACTGCACATATTTAGACATGGCTTATAGTCGGGTCATTGTTAAAATACAGACAGGCACAGAGGCTTCTTCCCCAAGTGACGCCCAGGTAGATAGATGCAGTGAAAGTGACATAGTAGTAAGTGGCCATCATAGGGTGTGGAGGAGACGGGTGTGAAGTGAGAAAGCTGCTAACAGGGTCATTATGGTATTAGAGAGCTGGCATCTGTTAACAAGATTGTGTCTGCGGTAATCGGGGAGGGGATAGGTGTCAGACAAGCGCAGGATACTTATAATAGGATGACTGTGAGATGAAAGGCCTAAGAACTGCATGTATGCACAGTAAAGTCTAATGCAAACACTACGCCGCACTGCATTATGTCCCATCAAAGCATTACTAACATCTTTATTGGCCATTAGTGAAGTTATTGTTTAGGGAACAAAACGCTATATATATATATATATATATATATATATATATATATATATATATATATGTATGCGTGTAAATAAATATATATATATATATATATATATATATATATATATGTGTGTGAAATTAATGTCAGCCAACTGGGTATTTTTTTTTTTCAATAGTAAAACTTTATTAAAGTTTTCCAGAAATAATTACATTACTCAAAATGACAATAAGTGCTGGCCCAGCACAAAGACAGCGATGCACAGAGAACATGTCCGAGAAACAACGGTATAAAATTCATCGCCATGTTGGTGAGTACCCGAAAAAGGTGAGAAATAATGGAGGAGAAGGGACCATAAAGGGTAAGAAAAATAGAGGAAAAACAGAAGAAAAGATAAAGAAGAAGTCTCCCAAGGGGGGAGAGAAAGAAGGGAGAAAGGGAGTGCCAAGAGAAAGAGCAAACTAAACCGGACAATAAAAGAGGCGGGTTACCTGTCAGGCAAAGCGCGCACAGTTCCCAGGCCATCCGGTCCAGAAGCGAACAGAGAGAGCGGGGAAGAGGGAAAACGGAGGAGCTGTTGTATAGATATGACCAAAGTGGAGGGCGCAAAGGCCATGTTTGGGCAGATCATTACGTGATGGTTAAGGTTCTGAAGTCCGGCGAGGAGGAGAATTCTATCTATGGGTGCCAAAGTTTGTGGTGCTTGGACAGCTGTTTGCCGGAGTCCACCATGAGCTCCTCCATTCTATGGGGGTACACAACTTCATGAAGCCAAGACGAAAGGGTAGGAGGTAGGGTCAATGTACGTGTAGCCAATAATAAAAAGCAAAGAAGGGATAAAAAGCTGAAACGTTGCACGCACTTTAGGTAACAAATAAAAAAAAAAACAGCTTTTGCGTTACATTGGAGTCTTCTGCTTGAATGCTGTGACCTGTGGTGCTTTGAGTTATTTTAAAGGGGTACTCCACTGGAAACATTTATTTATTTATTTATTTATTTATTTTTTAAATCAACTGGTGCCAGAAAGTTAAACAGATTTGTAAATTACTTCTATTAAAAAATCTTAATCCTTCAAGTACTTATCAGCTGTTGTATGATCCACAGGAAGTTCTTTTCTTTTTGTCTTTTCCTTTCTGTGTGACCACAGTGCTCTCTGCTGACACCTCTGTCCATTTTAGGAACTGTCCAGAATAGGAGAAAATCCCCATAGAAAACCTTTCCTGCTCTGGACAGTTCCTGACATGGACAGAGTTGTCAGCAGAGAGCACTGTGGTCAGACAGAAAGGAAATTAAAAAAGAAAAGAACTTCCTGTGGATCATAAGGCAGCTGATTAGTACTGGAAGGATTAAGATTTTTTAATAGAAGTCATTTACAAATCTGTTTAACTTTCTGGCTCCAGTTGATTTAAAAAAAATGTTTTCCACTAGAGTACCCCTTTAAGGATACAACCAATAAAGTAACAGATTTGATACGTTATATCTGAAGTGATCCATAGATTGAAGTTAAAAGAGGAGTCCCACATTTATTTATCCTCTATCGAAAGGATAGGGGATAAGTGTCTGAGTGCTGCCCCCCGTATCTCCTGTACAGAGTGCTGGCTCACCTTGCGCACGAAGCGGGGTCGGCACGCGCCCTCCACTCATCTCTATAGGAGAGCTGGAGATACACAAATGCTGTATCTCCAAAGATTGCGGGGGATCCCATTGATCGGACATGGTTGTAATGTCAGCGCTCCGGCCAGACACGCTGGCAGTGAGCGCTCTCCTTTCATGTCCCCGCTGACGGCAGGGCTGGAATTCGCAGCGCGGGACGCACCTGCTTGCGGGTTCCAGCCCATCACTCTCCTCCCTGGTCTTCTGTGTTCTCAGTCCCAGATCGTGTGCCAGAGCTCTGTAATTTAAAGGGCCAGTACGACCTAATTAGTGTCTTTACCTGTTCCTTTCCTATAAGTGTGTGCATCTCCCCCTGCCAGGTGTCGGATCTTTGTTGCCCTTGTGCCTGAGAGAAAGCTACAGTTTTTCCTGTGTTCTTGGTTATCCATGTACCTGATCCTTGTTCCGTGACCTGACCCTGCTACTGTGCCGCCCTGACCTTCAGCTATCCTGACCACATCTTGTCCTTATCCTCTGTACCTCGCTTCACCACAGCAACCAGTGTGGACGAGTCGTGCCAGGGGTAGTGACCTGGGTGCCGCCTGCCGCAGCAAGACCATCCAGCTTTGCGTTGGGCTCTGGTGGAAACCAGCGGCACCTTAGACTCCGCTCCCTGGCACGACTCACGTCATCATCCACACAGGCCCAGGGGATCCACCACCTGCCGTGACCCTTACAATGGTATTGCAGTTCAGCTTCATTGGCTTGAATGGGGGCTGAGCTGCAATACCACTCACAACCTGTGGACAAGGGTGGTGCTGTTTTTGGAAGAAAGCCGCCACGTTTTTGATTATATATTACATACAAACATACGTGACATACAGGGGCTGCAGGCTGGACAATAGATGGGTGTGAAAAGGTGACAAAGAGACAGGAGGGCAGGAGGGGGGGGGAGCTCTAATAGGCGATTGTCAGTAGAAACAGCTGAGTGCTGGATTATAGACTAGCTAATCCGATTGTCTTTCCACCTCGGACTCTCTCTGCTCCCTTGTCTGACACTGGGAACCTGCGGGTCTCTGTCTCTCTCACCCCCCCCAAATCCAACCCTATAGGGGTCATACAAAAGGGGCTCTTGACCCCCTTTCCCTGATCCCATTTTCAGGATGGTCCTCTTAAAGACCAAATTCACCTTTCAGAAGCGGGTGAAACTAGCCCAAACTCTATGGCTTCTCTCCTGGGTGAGTGTTCTTATAGGGTGTGTGACCTTTGGATTGGGGGTCTTCCTAAAGGTGCAACTATGGATACACAGCGAGGTGATGGACAACACTGTGGCCCATGCTGTTCCCAACACGGTTATAACAGCTGGACTGGTGGGAGCCATTCTTGGCCTGCTGGCAGGGAAAATCAGCCAAGATTCGCTCGACATGACTAAATATCCACGCTGGAAGCCATACCTGCTGCCATATTTTTTTGTGGCTATCCTGAGCGGTTTTCTTTGTGTGGCTGCTTTGCTCCTCAGCATACTACTGAGGGGAAGCCTGGAGGAATCGCTGAAGATAGGATTGAGGAACGGGATCAGGTTCTACAAGGACACGGACACTCCAGGCCGTTGCTACCAGAAGAGGACAATGGACAAGTTACAAATGGACTTCCAATGCTGCGGAAACAACCACTATAAAGACTGGTTCGAGGTGCAATGGATCAGCAATCGCTACCTGGACTTTTCCTCCAAAGAAGTCAAAGAGTAAGTCACCATTTCAGTATAGATGTCCTTTATTTATTTTCAGCTACCGAAAAGTGTGATATATGATATTGGGTCCTAAAACGACAAAATTCCCCTGGAACGTTTAGTATGTATGAATAGTATGAGGGTTTTTTCTGGCTAGGTTCACACTATTTATTTATATGCAAAGCTGTCGAATATAGAATAATTGGAATGTTCTTGATTAGAATCAACTATAAAAAAAATGTTTTAAACCAAATATTGCTGATGAAATAACAGGTCTTTCTTTCTCTTTCTCTCTCTCTCTATATATATACAGTATTTATATTTCTATGGACAAAGACAATGGAGCGACTAAATATTGTATGGAGATATATATATAAATATATATATATATATATATTTTTTTAATTACTATACAGAAGTGTTTCCCAACCAGGGTGCCTCCAGCTGTTGCAATACTACAACTCCCAGCATGCCTGGACAGCCAACGGCATGCTGGGAGTTGTAGTTTTGCAGTTCTTTCCTTTAAAACATTTGCCCTAAATAACACCCACTTATCTGAATCATATCTTGTGATTTTCAGTCCACTATGCATTATGCATAGTGCTTATTTTTTTAATGCAATTTTGGTGGTCTTCTGTGTAGTAAAGAAAAAAAAAACTAAATAAATAAATAATTAAATAAATCTAATCCATCTCCTATCTATCTATTTGTCTTTCTACACTGCTCAAAAAAAAAAAAAAGAGAACCCTTAAAGGGGTACTCCGCCCCTAGACATCTTATCCCCTATCCAAAGGATAGGGGATAAGATGTCAGATCGCCGCGGTCCCGCTACTGGGGAGCCCCGGGATCCCCGCTGCGACACCTCGCTATCATTACAGCACAGAGCGAGTTCGCTCTGCACGTAATGACGTGCAATACAGGGGCCAGAGCATCGTTACGTCACGGCTCTGCCCCTCGTGACATCACGGCCCGCCCCTTTCAATACAAGTCTATGGGAGGGGGCTCGGCGGTCGTCACGCCCCCTGCCATAGAATTGCATTAAGGGGACGGGCCGTGATGTCACGAGGGGCGGAGCCATGACGTCACGCGGCTCCGTCCCCTGTATCGCCCGTCATTACGCACAGAGCGAACTCGCTCTGTGCTGTAATGATAGCGGGGTGCCGTAGCGGGGATCCCGGGGCTCCCCAGCAGCGGGACCGCGGCGATCTGACATCTTATCCCCTTATCCTTTTGGATAGGGGATAAGATGTCTAGGGGCGGAGTACCCCTTTAAACAACACAATGTAACTCCAAGTCAATGACACTTCTGTGAAGTCACACTGTCCACTCAGGAAGCAACAATGATTGACAATCAATTTCACATGCTGTTGTGCAAATGGAACAGACAACAGGTGGAAATTATAGGCAATTAGCATGAGACCCCCAATAAAGGAGTGGTTCTGCAGGTGGTGACCACAGACCACTTCTCAGTTCCTATGCTTCCTGGCTGATGTTTTGGTCACTTTTTAATGCTGGCGGGGCTTTCACTCTAGTGGTAGCATGAGACTGAGTCTACAACCCACACAAGTGGCTCAGGTAGTGCAGCTCATCCAGGATGGCACATCAATGCGAGCTGTAGCAAGATGGTTTGCTGTGTCTGTCAGCGTAGTGTCCAGAGCATCGAGGCGCTACCAGGAGACAGGTCAGTACATCAGGAGACATGGAGGAGGCCGTAGGAGGGCAACAACCCAGCAGCAGGACCGCTACCTCCGCATTTGTGCAAGGAGGAGCAGGAGGAGCACTGCCAGAGCCCTGCAAAATGACCTCCAGCAGGCCACAAATGTGCATGTGTCCACTCAAACGGTCAGAAACAGACACCATGAGGGTGATATGAGGGTCCAATGTCCACAGGTGGGGGTTGTGCTTACAGCCCAACACCGTGCAGGACGTTTGGCATTTGCCAGAGAACACCAAGATTGGCAAATTCACCACTGGCGCCCTGTGCTCTTCACAGATGAAAGCAGGTTCACAATGAGCACATGTGACAGACGTCACAGAGTCTGGAGACGCTGTGGAGAACATTCTGCTGCCTGCAACATCCTCCAGCATGACCGGTTTGGCGGTGGGTCGGTAAAGGTGTGGGGTGGCATTTCTTTGGGGGCCGCACAGCCCTCCATGTGCTTTTGAGAGGTAGCCTTACTGCCATTAGGTACCGAGATGAGATCCTCAGACCCCTTGTGAGACCAAATGCTGGTGCGGTTGGCCCTGGGTTCCTCCTAATACAAGACAATGCTAGACCTCATGTGGCTGGAGTGTGTCAGCAGTTCCTGCAAGAGGAAGGCATTGATGCTATGGACTGGCCCGCCTGTTCTCCAGACCTGAATCTGATTGAGCACATCTGGCTCCATCCACCAATGCCACGTTGCACCACAGACTGTCCAGGAGTTGGCGGATGCTTTAGTCCAGGTTTAGGAGGACATCCCCCAGGAGACCATCCGCCACCTCATCAGGAGCATGCCCAGGCATTGTAGGGAGGTCATACGGGCACGTGGAGGCCACACACACTGTTACGCCGAGCGCTCCGGGTCCCCGCTCCTCCCCGGAGCGCTCGCTACACTCTCGCTACTGCAGCGCTCCGGTCAGATCCACTGACCCGGTGCGCTGCGATACCGCCTCCAGCCGGGATGAGATTCGCGATGCGGGTGGCGCCCGCTCGCGATGCGCACCCCGGCTCCCGTACCTGACTCACTCTCCGTCGGTCCTGTCCCGGCGCGCGCGGCCCCGCTCCCTAGGGCGCGCGCCCTCCGGGTCTCTGCGATTTAAAGGGCCACTGCGCCGCTGATTGGCGCAGTGGTTCTAATTAGTGTGTTCACCTGTGCACTCCCTATTTATACCTCACTTCCCCTGCACTCCCTCGCCGGATCTTGTTGCCATTGTGCCAGTGAAAGCGTTTCCTTGTGTGTTCCTAGCCTGTGTTCCAGACCTCCTGCCTTTGCCCCTGACTACGATCCTTGCTGCCTGCCCCGACCTTCTGCTACGTCCGACCTTGCTTCTGTCTACTCCCTTGTACCGCGCCTATCTTCAGCAGTCAGAGAGGTTGAGCCGTTGCTAGTGGATACGACCTGGTCACTACCGCCGCAGCAAGACCATCCCGCTTTGCGGCGGGCTCTGGTGAAAACCAGTAGTGACTTAGAACCAGTCCACTAGCACGGTCCACGCCAATCCCTCTCTGGCACAGAGGATCCACCTCCTGCCAGCCGGCATCATGACAGTAGATCCGGCCATGGATCCCGCTGAAATTCCTCTGCCAGTTGTCGCCGACCTCACCACGGTGGTCGCCCAGCAGTCACAACAGATAGCGCAACAAGGCCACCAGCTGTCTCAACTGACCGTGATGCTACAGCAGCTACTACCACAGCTTCAGCAATCATCTCCTCCGCCAGCTCCTGCACCTCCTCCGCAGCGAGTGGCCGCTTCAGGCCTACGACTATCCTTGCCGGATAAATTTGATGGGGACTCTAAATTTTGCCGTGGCTTTCTTTCTCAATGTTCCCTGCACTTGGAGATGATGTCGGACCAGTTTCCTACTGAAAGGTCTAAGGTGGCTTTCGTAGTCAGCCTTCTGTCTGGAAAAGCTCTGTCATGGGCCACACCGCTCTGGGACCGCAATGACCCCGTCACTGCCTCTGTACACTCCTTCTTCTCGGAAATTCGAAGTGTCTTTGAGGAACCTGCCCGAGCCTCTTCTGCTGAGACTGCCCTGTTGAACCTGGTCCAGGGTAATTCTTCCGTTGGCGAGTACGCCGTACAATTCCGTACTCTTGCTTCAGAACTATCCTGGAATAATGAGGCCCTCTGCGCGACCTTTAAAAAAGGCCTATCCAGCAACATTAAAGATGTTCTGGCCGCACGAGAAATTCCTGCTAACCTACATGAACTCATTCATCTAGCCACTCGCATTGACATGCGTTTTTCCGAAAGGCGTCAGGAGCTCCGCCAGGATATGGACTTTGTTCGCACGAGGCGTTTTTTTCTCCCCGGCTCCTCTCTCCTCTGGTCCCCTGCAATCCGTTCCTGTGCCTCCCGCCGTGGAGGCTATGCAGGTCGACCGGTCTCGCCTGACACCTCAAGAGAGGACACGACGCCGCATGGAGAATCTCTGCCTGTACTGTGCTAGTACCGAACACTTCCTGAGGGATTGTCCTATCCGTCCTCCCCGCCTGGAAAGACGTACGCTGACTCCGCACAAAGGTGAGACAGTCCTTGATGTCAACTCTGCTTCTCCACGTCTTACTGTGCCTGTGCGGATATCTGCCTCTACCTTCTCCTTCTCTACTATGGCCTTCTTGGATTCCGGATCTGCAGGAAATTTTATTTTGGCCTCTCTCGTCAACAGGTTCAACATCCCGGTGACCAGTCTCGCCAGACCCCTCTACATCAATTGTGTTAACAATGAAAGATTGGACTGTACCATACGTTTCCGCACGGAGCCCCTCCTAATGTGCATCGGACCTCATCACGAGAAAATTGAGTTTTTGGTCCTCCCCAATTGCACTTCCGAAATTCTCCTTGGACTACCCTGGCTTCAACACCATTCCCCAACCCTGGATTGGTCCACTGGGGAGATCAAGAGTTGGGGCCCCTCTTGTTTCAAGGACTGCCTTAAACCGGTTCCCAGTACTCCTTGCCGTGACTCTGTGGTTCCCCCTGTAACCGGTCTCCCTAAGGCCTATATGGACTTTGCGGATGTTTTTTGCAAAAAACAAGCTGAGACTCTACCTCCTCACAGGCCTTATGACTGTCCTATTGACCTCCTCCCGGGCACTACTCCACCCCGGGGCAGAATTTATCCTCTCTCTGCCCCAGAGACTCTTGCTATGTCTGAGTACATCCAGGAAAATTTAAAAAAGGGCTTTATCCGCAAATCCTCCTCTCCTGCCGGAGCCGGATTTTTCTTTGTGTCCAAAAAAGATGGCTCCCTACGTCCTTGCATTGACTACCGCGGTCTTAATAAAATCACGGTAAAGAACCGCTACCCCCTACCTCTCATCTCTGAACTCTTTGATCGCCTCCAAGGTGCCCACATCTTTACCAAACTGGACTTAAGAGGTGCTTATAATCTCATCCGCATCAGAGAGGGGGATGAATGGAAAACGGCATTTAACACTAGAGATGGACACTTTGAGTATCTGGTCATGCCCTTTGGCCTGTGCAACGCCCCTGCCGTCTTCCAAGACTTTGTTAACGAAATTTTTCGTGATCTCTTATATTCCTGTGTTGTTGTATATCTGGACGATATCCTGATTTTTTCTGCCAATCTAGAAGAACACCGCCAGCATGTCCGCATGGTTCTTCAGAGACTTCGTGACAATCAACTTTATGCCAAAATGGAGAAATGTCTGTTTGAATGTCAATCTCTTCCTTTCCTAGGATACTTGGTCTCTGGCCAGGGACTACAAATGGATCCAGACAAACTCTCTGCCGTCTTAGATTGGCCACGCCCCTCCGGACTCCGTGCTATCAAACGTTTTTTGGGGTTCGCCAAATATTACAGACAATTTATTCCACATTTTTCCACCATTGTGGCTCCTATCGTGGCTTTAACCAAAAAGAATGCCAATCCTAAGTCATGGCCTCCTCAAGCGGAAGACGCCTTTAAACAGCTCAAGTCTGCCTTTTCTTCGGCTCCCGTGCTCTCCAGACCTGACCCATCTAAACCCTTCCTATTGGAGGTTGATGCCTCCTCAGTAGGAGCTGGAGCGGTCCTTCTACAAAAAAATTCTTCCGGGCATGCTGTTACTTGTGGTTTTTTTTCTAGGACCTTCTCTCCGGCGGAGAGGAACTACTCCATCGGGGATCGAGAGCTTCTAGCCATTAAATTAGCACTTGAGGAATGGAGGCATCTGCTGGAGGGATCAAGATTTCCAGTTATTATTTACACCGATCACAAGAACCTCTCCTATCTCCAGTCTGCCCAACGGCTGAATCCTCGCCAGGCCAGGTGGTCTCTGTTCTTTGCCCGATTTAATTTTGAAATTCACTTTCGGCCTGCCGATAAGAACATTAGGGCCGATGCTCTCTCTCGTTCCTCGGATGCCTCGGAAGTAGAGCTCTCTCCGCAACACATCATTCCTCCTGACTGCCTGATCTCCACTTCTCCAGCCTCCATCAGGCAAACTCCTCCAGGGAAGACCTTCGTCTCTCCACGCCAACGCCTCGGAATCCTCAAATGGGGTCACTCCTCCCATCTCGCAGGTCATGCGGGCATCAAGAAATCCGTGCAACTCATCTCTCGTTTCTATTGGTGGCCGACTCTGGAGACGGATGTTGTGGATTTTGTGCGAGCCTGCACTGTCTGTGCCCGGGATAAGACTCCTCGCCAGAAGCCCGCTGGTCTTCTTCATCCTCTGCCTGTCCCCGAACAGCCTTGGTCTCTGATTGGTATGGACTTTATTACAGACTTACCCCCATCCCGTGGCAACACTGTTGTTTGGGTGGTCGTTGATCGATTCTCCAAGATGGCACATTTCATCCCTCTTCCTGGTCTTCCTTCAGCGCCTCAGTTGGCAAAACAATTTTTTGTACACATTTTTCGTCTTCACGGGTTGCCCACGCAGATCGTCTCGGATAGAGGCGTCCAATTCGTGTCAAAATTCTGGAGGGCTCTCTGTAAACAACTCAAGATTAAATTAAACTTTTCTTCTGCATATCATCCTCAATCCAATGGGCAAGTAGAAAGAATTAACCAGGTCCTGGGTGATTATTTACGGCATTTTGTTTCCTCCCGCCAGGATGACTGGGCAGATCTTCTACCATGGGCCGAATTCTCGTATAACTTCAGAGTCTCTGAATCTTCCTCCAAATCCCCATTTTTCGTGGTGTACGGCCGTCACCCTCTTCCCCCCCTCCCTACTCCCTTGCCCTCTGGTTTGCCCGCTGTGGATGAAATATCTCGTGATCTTTCCACCATATGGAAAGAGACCCAAAATTCTCTCTTACAGGCTTCATCACGCATGAAGAAGTTTGCTGATAAGAAAAGAAGAGCTCCCCCCATTTTTTCTCCTGGAGACAAGGTATGGCTCTCCGCTAAATATGTCCGCTTCCGTGTCCCTAGCTACAAATTGGGACCACGCTATCTTGGTCCTTTCAAAATTTTGTGCCAGATTAATCCTGTCTCTTACAAACTTCTTCTTCCTCCTTCTCTTCGTATTCCTAATGCCTTTCACGTTTCTCTTCTTAAACCACTCATCATCAACCGTTTCTCTCCCAAACTTGTTTCTCCCACTCCTGTTTCCGGCTCCTCGGACATCTTCTCCGTAAAGGAGATACTGGCCTCCAAGAAGGTCAGAGGGAAAACTTTTTTTTTAGTCGATTGGGAGGGTTGTGGGCCTGAAGAGAGATCCTGGGAACCTGAGGACAATATCCTAGACAAAAGTCTGCTCCTCAGGTTCTCAGGCTCTAAGAAGAGGGGGAGACCCAAGGGGGGGGGTACTGTTACGCCGAGCGCTCTGGGTCCCCGCTCCTCCCCGGAGCGCTCGCTACACTCTCGCTACTGCAGCGCTCCGGTCAGATCCACTGACCCGGTGCGCTGCGATACCGCCTCCAGCCGGGATGCGATTCGCGATGCAGGTGGCGCCCGCTCGCGATGCGCACCCCGGCTCCCGTACCTGACTCACTCTCCGTCGGTCCTGTCCCGGCGCGCGCGGCCCCGCTCCCTAGGGCGCGCGCGCGCCGGGTCTCTGCGATTTAAAGGGCCACTGCGCCGCTGATTGGCGCAGTGGTTCTAATTAGTGTGTTCACCTGTGCACTCCCTATTTATACCTCACTTCCCCTGCACTCCCTCGCCGGATCTTGTTGCCATTGTGCCAGTGAAAGCGTTTCCTTGTGTGTTCCTAGCCTGTGTTCCAGACCTCCTGCCGTTGCCCCTGACTACGATCCTTGCTGCCTGCCCCGACCTTCTGCTACGTCCGACCTTGCTTCTGTCTACTCCCTTGTACCGCGCCTATCTTCAGCAGTCAGAGAGGTTGAGCCGTTGCTAGTGGATACGACCTGGTCACTACCGCCGCAGCAAGACCATCCCGCTTTGCGGCGGGCTCTGGTGAAAACCAGTAGTGACTTAGAACCGGTCCACTAGCACGGTCCACGCCAATCCCTCTCTGGCACAGAGGATCCACCTCCTGCCAACCGGCATCGTGACACACACTACTGAGCCTCATTGTGACTTGTTTTAAGGACATTACATAAAGTTGCATAGGCCTGTAGTGTGGTTTTCCACTTTGATTTTGAGTGTGACTCCATATCCAGACCTCCATGGGTTGATAAATTTGATTTCCATTGATCATTTTTGTGATTTTGTTGTCAGCGCATTCAACTATGTAAAGACGAAAGTATTTCATACGATTAGTTCATTCAATCAGATCTAGAATGTGTTATGTTAGTGTTCACTTTATTTTTTTGAGCAGTATATTATGTATTTACTATCTATCGCATTTCTATTTATTCAAAACTCAATGGGGAAGATTTATCAAAATCTGTGTGGACGACGAGTGGTGCAGTTGCCAATAGCAACCAATCAGATTACTTCTTCATTTTTCAGAGGCCTCCTCAACACAGGTTGTGATACATTTCCCGAATGTGTGTATATTCCTGCAGAACTTCCAAATGGCTGCAAATAGTTCAATGAAACTTGGTCACATGTTACTTATATGTCAACTAAAAATATAGGATAGGTAAAATAACCCTAAACCCCATCCCCATCCCCCCATTTGTGAGAAAAAAAAGTTTTTTGTCTAAAGTCTCATGCAAGTCAATACCTTACTCCACAAGATCTGCACTGCATCTCCTGATGAGTACATAAGTCCAGCTTGCAAGCTACGCCTCTTCCAAAAAAACACACCCCTACTGCAAGCCTCACCTCTTCTATTTTCAATCACAGGTCTTTTAACCACATTCTCTCCCTCAGCTCACTCCCCCAGCCACACCCCCTTCCAGAAGCCACACCTATTCTTTTTTGGTCCCTTATTGTGTGTTAGTCCGGATTGCAAGCCACACAACTCTTGGGAAGCCACGCTCCCTCCGCAAAGCCACACCCCTTTCTATTTTCAACCCTTTTTGTGCATTGGTCCGGCTTCAAGGCCTGCCCTGTACAATAAAGCCACACCCCTTCTATTTTTGGCCTACAGTCTCTTTATCCCAACTCAACGAGATATGAGGTCTGGAAATGAGAACGAGATATGAGGATGAGATATGAGGTCGGGATATGAGGACGAGATATGAGGTCGGGATATAAGGACGGGATATGAGGTTGGGATATAAGGACAGGATATAAGGACGGATATGAGGTTGGGATATAAGGACAGGATATAAGGACGAGATATGAGGTTGGGATATAAGGACAGGATATAAGGACGAGATATGAGGTTGGGATATAAGGACAGGATATAAGGACGAGATATGAGGTTGGGATATAAGGACAGGATATAAGGACGAGATATGAGGTTGGGATATAAGGACAGGATATAAGGACGAGATATGAGGTTGGGATATAAGGACAGGATATAAGGACGAGATATGAGGTTGGGATATAAGGACAGGATATAAGGACGAGATATGAGGTTGGGATATAAGGACAGGATATAAGGACGAGATATGAGGTTGGGACATGAGGTTGGGAAATAAGGACAGGATATAAGGACGGGATATGAGGTTGGGATATAAGGACGGGATAGGAGGTTGGGATATGAGGTTGGGAAATAAGGACAGGATATAAGGACGGGATATGAGGTTGGGATATAAGGACGGGATATGAGGACGAAATATGAGGTTGGGATATAAGGACGGGTTTTGAGGACGAAATATGAGGTTGGGATATAAGGACGAGATAAGAGGATGAGATTGGAGGCCAAGATTTGAGGACAGACTATGAGAGAGAGAGAGAACAAAAGAAAATTTTAACCAGTTGCCTATATCTACCAATCACATTACTTGTTTTATTTTTCAGTGGCCTTTGTAAAAATGAAAAAAGCAATCTAAATGGTTGCTATGGGCAACTTTTCGCCTGCACAAGTTTTGGTAAATCTCCCCCTATTTTTGTATGTATGTATGTATGTGTGTATGTATGTTCCAGCATAACTTCCAAAAAGCTTGAGATATTTTCAGTAAACTTGGTACACGTTACTTATATGTCAACCAAAGTATATAATAGAGTTTAATCTACCTTAACTCACCATAAGGGGGGGGTTTTCTTTAATGAAGTCCCATGTAACCTCTGGCACTTCTGGTACATCTCCTGATCACATTACTCTTGGGCTGTGGAGATTGTCCAGGACTTTAGGGGTACGTTCACACAACTGGATCTTCTAGGAGAGTTAATGTAATCTGCTGCAGATTTTCCACTCCTAAAATTCTGCTGCAGAAAATCCATTGTGGCTTAAACCCGCCACAGCTTAAAGGAGTATTTCAGGAAAAAAACTTTTTTTTTTAGATCAACGTGCTCCAGAAAGTTAAACAGATTTGTAAATTACTTCTATTAAAAAAATCTTAATCTTTCCAATAATTATCAGCTGCTGAAGTTGCATTGTTCTTTTCTGTCTGACAACAGTGCTCTCTGCTGACATCTCTGCTTGTCTCAGGAACTGCACAGAGCAGAATAGGTTGGCTATGAGAATTTGCTTCCACTCTGGACAGCTCCCCGAGACACGTGTCATCAGAGAGCCCTTAGACAGAAAAGAATAACTCAACTTCAGCAGCTCATAAGTACTGAAAGGATTAAGATTTTTTAATAGAAGTAATTTACAAATCTGTTTAACTTTCTGAAGCCAGATGATATATAAGAAAAAGTTTTTTACTGGATAACCCCTTTAAATCCGCAGAGGTTAACTCGCAGAAAATTTAGACATGTGAACATACCCTGAAAGGGGTACTCCGCCCATAGCATCTTATCCCCTATCCAAAGGATAGGGGATAAGATGTCAGATCGCCGGGGTCCCGCTGCGGCACCCCACTATCATTACTGCACAGAGCAAACTCGCTCTGTGCGTAATGATGGCCCAATACAGGGGCCGGAGCATCGTTACATCACGGCCCCGCCCTCTCATGACGTCACGGCCCGCCCCCTCAATACAAGTCTATGGGAGGGGACGCCCCCTCCCATAGACTTGCATTAAGGGGGCGGGCCGTGAAGTCACGAGGGGTCGGGGCCGTGATGTAACGATGCTCTGGCCCCTGTATTGCCCGTCATTACGCACAGAGAGAGTTTGCTCTGTGCAGTAATGATAGCGGGGTGCAGCAGCGGAAATCCCAGGGGTCCCCAGCAGCGGAACCCCAGCGATCTGACATCTTATGGGAGTCACACCTTATGGCAGTCACGCCCCCTCCCATAGACTTGCATTGAGTGGCGTTATGAGGGGGCGGGACTATAACGTCACAAGCTCCCGGCGCCGGCTCCAGCGTTCGGAACAGTTTGTTCCAGGCGCTGAGCAGCGGAGTACCCCTTTAAGTAGGAAGATCGGGCAAGGTCGGATACTCTGCTAGTTAATTAATAAAAATGCATGTTTCCCAAGCGTCTCTGCCATTGTTAAGAACTATATACAGTTTGAAACTCCTTGACGTTTCACTTTATAATTTTACCTATGTTTTTTTATTAATTTTTTTACACATTTTTTAATTCTGTTCTAATAAACTTAGAGGATTTTTTTTTATCAGGAAGCTGGTGACACCATTTCTACTGTTTGGATCCTCAATTCATAAAGTCACTTTAAAGGGGTACTCCCGTGGAAAACTTTTTTATTATTATTTTTTTTTTAATCAACTGGTGCCAGAAAGTTAAACAGATTTGTAAATCACTTCTATTAAAAAATCTTAATCCTTCCAGTACTTTTTAGGGGCTGTATACTAAAGAGAAATCCAAAAAAGAAATGCATTTCCTGTGATGTCCTGACCACAGTGCTCTTTGCTGACCTCTGCTGTCTGTTTTAGGAACTGGAGAAAATCCCCATAGCAAACATATGCTTCTCTGGACAGTTCCTAAAATGGACAGCAGAGGTCAGCAGAGAGCACTGTGGTCAGGACATCACAGGAAATGCATTTCTTTTTTTTGGATTTCTCTTTAGTATACAGCCCCTAAAAAAGTACTGGAAGGATTAAGATTTTTTAATAGAAGTGATTTACAAATCTGTTTAACTTTCTGGCACCAGTTGATTTAAAAAAAAAAAAAAAAGTTTTCAACGGGAGTACCCCTTTAAAAACAGTATATTACAGATTTTCCAGCATCGTAGTGAACGTCCTGCCACAACAAACCTCTTATCAGATCTTATGGACCCGGCAATTTATTAGTGGCCGTATCTGTTCTACACATATTTGCCTCTCTTAGGAAAATTTTAACCATTGACTTTCATGTTCCTCATTTTACTGTTAATTCCATTAGGCGGGCTGGTTGCCAGAAACACCAGGTCTGCTTTGTCTGGCAGCGTCAGGGATGTAAATTTCAGCGCTGTTATTTCACTATAACTGAGACATGAGACACTCGTTTGTCAATACGTTAACCGCGTCTGTTACTAAAATTTGCAAATGAGGAAGTGGAAAAATGGCTGCCCCCCGGCTATCTGGCAGAGAAGTCCTATTGTGCAAGCGGTCAATATTTGGAGACTGTTGCTATAGGAACTAAAGCAGAAATTGAACACATCATTTACAGTGATCCTTCAACTTACAATGGCCTCAACATACAAATAGTTTCAACATACAATGGTCTTTTCTGGACCATTGTAACTTGAAACCAGACTCAACATACAATGCTATGGACAGACCAGAACTGTGATACATGTCAATGGCTGGAAGAACCGACCAATCAGAATGGAAATTTACACCTGTACTACTAAAGTGCATGCACTGACTGGTGTCTGGTAGCGCCTTCCTACAATACAGGGAGGTACTACATGTTCTGTATTACTCTTTACCTAGGCCATGGTTAGCTGCTCCTTTGGACACAGGTAAGGGCGGCTCCATTTTGCATGTACTGTACAGGACCCTGAAGAAGCTCCTGTCCTCTATATAGACCAATCTTTCCTATCCAGGGTGCCTCCAGCTGTTGCCAAACTACAACTCCCAGCATGCCTGGACAGCCTTTGGCTGTCCAGGCATGCTGGGAGTTGTAGTTTTGCAACAGCTGGAGGCACCCTGGATGGGAAACACTGACATAGACAGTGATTACAGCTCCCAGCAGATCTTTATTACTTTTATATGTACAATCTTGCTTTATCTATATTAGTTATCTACTTATTTCTATTTACTCCTCACTTTTTCCTATTTTTGGATGACATTTTGGTGGCTTCAGAACCAATTACCAGCTTTCCATAGAGTTATGGTCTCAACTAGAGATGAGCGAACTTACAGTAAATTCGATTTGTCACGAACTTCTCAACTCGGCAGTTGATTACTTATCCTGCATAAATTAGTTCAGCTTTCCGGTGCTCAAGTGGGCCAGAAAAGGTGGATACAGTCCAAGGAAAGAGTCTCCTAGGACTGTATCCACCTTTTCCAGCCCACCGGAAAGCTGAACTAATTTATGCAGGATAAGTCATCAACTGCCAAGCCGAGAAGTTCATGACGAATCGAATTTACTGTAAGTTTGCTCATCTCTAGCCTCAACATACAATGGTTTCAACATACAATGGTCGTCCTGGAACCAATTAAAGGGGTACTCCGGTGAAAAACTATTTATTTTTTTTTTTTTTTTTTTATCAACTGGTGCCAGAAAGTTAAACAGATTTGTAAATGACTTCTATTAAAAACTCTTAATCCTTCCTGTACTTATTAGCTGTTGAATACTACAGTGGAAATTATTTTCCGTTTGAAACACAGAGCTGTCTGCTGACATCACGAGCACAGTGCTCTCTGCTGACATCTCTGTCCATTTTAGGAACTGTCCAGGGTAAAAGGAAATCCCCATAGCAAACATATGCTGTTCTGAACAGTTCATAAAATGGACAGAGATGTCAGCAGAGAGCACTGTGCTCGTGATGTCAGCAGACGGTTCTGTGTTTCAAAAAGAAAATAATTTCTGCTGTAGTATTCAGCAGCTAATAAGTACAGGAAGGATTAAGATTTTTTTAATAGAAGTAATTTACAAATCTGTTTAACTTTCTGGCACCAGTTGATTAAAAAAAAAAAAGTTTTTCACCGGAGTACCCCTTTAATATTGTAACTTGAGGGACCACTGTACTTTACTCTTATGTCGCTCTTTACCCTCAAACTCTCCTAATTTTTTTGTATTTTTCCTTATTGTGCAGCCGCATTAAGAGCAACGTGGATGGCCGATACCTGATGGACAGTGTCCCGTTTAGCTGCTGTAACCCCAACTCTCCCAGACCTTGTATCCAGATGCAGATCACCAATAACTCAGCGCATTACAGCTACAGCTACCAGACGGATGAACTCAACATATGGGTGAAGGGCTGCCGGGAAACCTTGTTGAGCTACTATACTGGAATTATGGCCACAAATGGGGCGGCTGTAACTTTTTATTTTCTTATCCAGGTAAGGACAAATTTCTCAGGACCATTGGTAAACTTATAAGAGAAACAACAACACCTCAAAGGCTTACACCGCAATGTCAACTGTGGGGGATATAGGAAAAGTTATTTTTATTTTTTTTAAATATTTTATTTATTTTTTAATATATAAATATTTTTTATTTTTTTATATTATATATATATATTTTTTTTTTTTTTTTTTTTTATATTTTACTTTTTTGGTTCAAGCAACACCATTTAGGCTTTTTTTTTTACATCACTTTGCTGGGTCAGAAATTACCCAAAGCAAATACCAAACGTATCCATTAACCCTCATATTCCATCAGAAGCCAGAAGAAGGTCATTTTGGCCTCCATTGGACTGGCCTCATTGCTCAGTTAAAGGGGTGCTCCACTGGAAAACATTTTTCTTTTTAAATCAACTGGAAAAGTTAAACAAATTTGTAAATTACTTCTATTAAAAAATCTTAATCCTTCCAGTACTTATCAGCCGCTGTTATGATCCACAGGAAGTTCTTTTCTTTTTGAATTTCCTTTCTGCCTGACCACAGTGCTCTCTGCTGACACCTCTGTCCATTTTAGGAACTGTCCAGAGTAGGAGCAAATCTCCATAGCAAACCTATACTGCTCGGAACAGTTCTTAAAATGGACTGAGGTGTCAGCAGAGAGCACTGTGGTCAGGCAGAAGGGAAATTCAAAAAGAAAAGCACTTCCTTTGGAGCATACAGCAGCGGATAAGTACTGGAAGGATTAAGATTTTTTAATAGAAGTAATTTACAAATCTGTTTAACTTTCTGGCACCAATTGATTTAATAATAATAATAATAATAATAATAATAATAATGTTTTCCAGTGGTGTGCCCCTTTAACTATAGAGAGTTCTCATTTTAACACCCTATTGACAAGGTAGTGACTGCCTTTTAAAAGTCTCTAGGCATTGTTGCATTCTAAGGGCTGTCAATGGTGACAAGAACATAAACACTCTTGCCTTTAAAAGGGGTACTCCGATGGAAAACATTTTTGTTTTAAATCAACTTGTGCCAGAAAGTTAAACAGATATGTAAATTACTTCTATTTAAAAATCTTAATCCTTCCAAGATGTCAGCTGCTTTATGCACCACGTGAAGTTTTTTTCTTTTTGAAATTATTTTCTGTTTGACCACAGTGGTCTCTGCTGACACCTCTGTCCATGTCAGGAACTGTCCAGAGCAGGAGAGGTTTACTATAGGGATTTGCTCCTGCTCTGGACAGTTCCTGACATGGACAGAGGTGTCAGCATAGAGCACTGTGGTCAGACAGAAAAAAAAATTCAAAAAGATAAGAACATCTGTGGAGCATACAGCAGCTGATAAGTACCGGAAGGATTACGATTTTTAAACAGAAGTAATTTACATATCTGTTTAACTTTCTGGCACAAGTTAATTTAAAAGAAATGATGGTGGTGATCACCCAGTTGACAGTCCTGCCCCAAAGCTGATTTCGCACAGGCATAGAAATACAGATGCATTTTTGTGTATTGCGGCTGTCAGTCCTGGTTTGACTGCGAGTTTGATGTGAATGATGTCAGTACGGGGCATCAACTAAAGATCAGGTTGGGATATGAGGATGTGATTTGAGAACGGGATATGAGCTTGGGATATCAGAACAGGAGGTGAGAATAGGAAATGAGATCCAGGATACAAGGACGGGATATGAGATCCGAAATATGAGGTGAGGATATTAAGACGGGACATGAGGTGGGGATATGAAGATGGGATATTAGGATGGGACATGAGATCCGAAATATGAGGTGGGGATATGAAGACGGAATATGAGGTTGGGATATGAAGATGGGATATTAGGATGGGATATGAGATCCGAAATATGAGGTGGGGATATGAAGATGGGATATTAGGATGGGATATGAAGACGGAATATGAGGTGGGGATATGAAGATGGGATATTAGGATGGGATATGAGATCCGAAATATGAGGTGGGGATATGAAGACGGAATATGAGGTTGGGATATGAGATCCGAAATATGAGGTGGGGATATGAAGACGGGATATGAGGTGGGGATATGAAGATGGGATATTAGGATGGGATATGAAGACGGAATATGAGGTGGGGATATGAAGATGGGATATTAGGATGGGATATGAGATCCGAAATATGAGGTGGGGATATGAAGACGGAATATGAGGTTGGGATATGAAGATGGGATATTAGGATGGGATATGAAATCCGAAATATGAGGTGGGGATATGAAGATGGGATATTAGGATGGGATATGAAGACGGAATATGAGGTGGGGATATGAAGATGGGATATTAGGATGGGATATGAGATCCGAAATATGAGGTTGGCATATGAAGACGGAATATGAGGTTGGGATATGAAGACGGAATATGAGGTGGGGATAGGAAGATGGGATATTAGGATGGGATATGAGATCCGAAATATGAGGTTGGCATATGAAGACGGAATATGAGGTGGGGTTATGAAGATGGGATATGAGATCCGAAATATGAGGTTGGGATATGAAGACGGAATATGAGGTCGGGATATGAAGATGGAATATTAGGATAGGATATAAAAAGGGATATACGGTGGGGATATTAGGATGTGATGTGAGGTCGGGATATGAAGACAGAATATGAGGACGGGATATTAAGACAGGATATTAAAATGAGATATGAGGTCAAACTATGAGATATGAGGACCGGATATGAGAACCGGATAGCGTCATTTTTGCATCAACTGAAGCTCAGGGAGGTTGTTCATCCATAAAGCGGTCCCATGGCTGCCACACAGACAGGAACAGCGGCACTGTATTATTCAAATAGGCAGTAAGAGACTCAAAGGACCGGATCTCCCGTATACGAGCCAAGAGGTCACTCTCCGAAGGCGGTACAGATTTCTTTCAGTATTTTGTTATAAAAGAGTCTTGGCAGCAAGGACAATATGCAGAAATAGATTAAAGGGCCCTATGAGAAAGATGGAGAAGATAGATCAAAGGATCGAGAGGGACAGAAAGACTCAAGACCCAGCTGACCAAACACTGGACCATCCTCCAATAACCCCAAACCAGGGGGAAGGCCTAAAAAACATGAAAGATAGTCCCCAACCCCACCCCACCCCACAACACCAGCACTGTGGAGGGATAGTCGGATTCAACCTATTAAGCAGCACCGGAGTGTGGTACCAACTCAAAAGCATTTTATATTGGGTCTCCTTATACGTAGTACAAATAGAGGCCTTAGAGGCCCGTTCCCAAATCATCCTCCACTGAGGTAGAGTAATAGAGTAGAATAATAGAAGGGTTCAAGTCCTCCTCCCAGCGACTTATATATCGTTGCGATGGGGCAGCCCCACCCTGGGGAGTGTGAAGAAAAGAATAAATGGCAGAAAGGAGTCATTTCGCCAGAGGTGGCATAATTGCTCAAAGCCGGTAGGCAATGAAACAATCCTGGACCCCAATGTAGAAGACATATAGGGGGAGATTTATCAAAACCTGTGCAGAGGAAGAGTGGTGCAGTTGCCCATAGCAACCAATCAGATTGCTTCTTTCATTTTCCACAGGCCTCTAAAGAGGCCTGTGGAAAATGAAAGAAGCAATCTGATTGGTTGCTATGGGCAACTACACCACTCTTCCTCTGCACAGGTTTTGATAAATCTCCCTAATAGTGACTCATCTGGAGATGGAGCCGCTCGGAGGAGGGGAAAAAAAAGACCAGCAAAAAAGACCCTGTGATCCCCATTCCCTCCCCATAACCGAGGTCATATCAGCAGGAAGACTAGGGTGGTAGGGAGAAGAGGAGGAAAAAAGCTTAAACTTCCTAGTACAATATCCGCAGACATAGCGAGAAAAGGAAGGATCTGCAGCAATTCCACAGGATGCAGACGATGGTCCGGATTTGAGGATGAATATGTTATTTTAACATTAAAAAAGCCAATTAAAATCCTCAGTTGTGGATTGTGCTGCTGATCCACAACATATCCACGGCAGAATCCACAACACCTGTGGTTTTAGACCACTTTACAGAAGTCAATGGAAAAAAATCTGCAACCCAACAATTGACATGTTGCTGATTAAAGAAGAAATGCGGCGCAAAACTTTTAAAGGGGTACTCCGGTGAAAACCTTTTTTTCTTTTAAATCAACTGGTGGCAGAAAGTAAAAGATATTTGTAAATTACTTCTATTAAAAAATCTTAATCCTTCCAGGACTTATTAGCAGCTGAATGCTACAGAGGAAATACCTTTCTTTTTGGAACTCTGATGACATCACGAGCACAGTGCTCTCTGCTGACATCTCTGTCCATTTTAGCAACCGTGCATAGCAGATGTATGCTAAGGGCAGCATGGTGGCTCAGTGGTTAGCACTGCTGCCTTGCAGTGCTGGGGACTTGGGTTCAAATCCCACTAAGGACAACAATAAATAAAGCATCATTATTATAATAACGTCAGCAGAGAGAACTGTGGTCGTGATGTCATCAGAGAGCATTCCAAAAAGAAAAGAATTTCCTCTGTAGTATTCAGCAACTAACAAGTACAGGAAGGATTAAGATTTTTTAATAGAAGTAATTTACAAATATGTTTAACTTTCTGCCACCAGTTGATTTAAAAGAAAAAAGGTTTTCACCGGAGTACCCCTTTAAGTTTCCCTGTGCTCGGGCTGCAAAAAACTAAACAAACAATCTTTAACTCACCTTCCTACGTTCCCCCGTTGCTCCGGTATCGGTGTCCAGTTCCTCCAGCGCTGCTCAGCTCCATGTTCTTAGGCTCGGAACGTCACACTGCGGTCAGCGTATCACCGGCAGCAGCAATGTTCCGTCTTGGCCGTTGATCTGCTGAGCACACGGTCATGTAAGGAGCTCGGGCCCCGCGTTTTTCCCTGCTGCCCGGGCTCCTTACATGACAGTGCGCTCAGCCTATCACCGGCCGAGGCAGGACATCACTGCAGTTGGCGATACAATGGCTGCAGTTTGACGCTTTGAGGTTAAGAAGTAGGGAGCCAAGCAGCGCCGGAGGAACGGGACGCCGATTCCGGTGCAATGGGGAAACGTAGGAAGGTGAGTTAAAGTTTGTTTTTTTAAAGGGGGTTATCCAGGAAAAAAACTTTTTTTTTTATAGATATCAACTGGCTCCAAAAAGTTAAACTGATTTGTATATTACTTCTATTAAAAAATCTTAATCCTTTCAGTACTTATGAGCTGATGAAGTTGAGTTGTCCTTTTCTGTCTAAGTGCTCTCTGATGACACGTGTCTCGGGAACCGCCCAGTTTAGAAGCAAATCCCCATAGCAAACCTCTTCTACTCTGTGCAGTTCCCGAGACAAGCAGAGATGTCAGCAGAGAGCACTGTTGCCAGACAGAAAACAACAACAACTCAACTTCAGCAGCTGATAATTATTGAAAGGATTAAGATTTTTTAATAGAAGTAATTTACAAATCTGTTTAACTTTCTGGATCCAGTTGATAAAAATAAATAAAATAAGTTTTTTTTCCTGGAATACCCCTTTAATTTATGCAGCCCAGGCACGGGGAAACTTAAAAGTTTTGCGCCGCATTTCTCCTTTAAAAATCCACAGATTGATATCTCCTGCAGATTTTTCGGCCTTCACATGTTGATTAGATAGTGGAAATCGAATCCCCCTTCTTGCTACTGTAAGGCCTGGTTCACGCTAAGGAATTTCTGACCGGAATTCCGCTTGGAAATTTCGTTCGGAAATTCCAGGCCAGCAGAATCCCCCGCTGCCCAGTGTACACTACGGAATTTCAGCTGCGGACGTTTCGACGCTAAAATTCTACTGCCAAAAGAATTAACTTGTTCATTCTTCAGGCGGAATCTCTGATGCTGACATTGCCGTCTATGGGGACGGTAATGCCGGTACGGTGACTGATTTCACTCGGAATCTCAGCCCAGAGATTTACAGTGTGAACCTGCCCTAAGTCTTGCACCAAAATTCTCTGCAGACAATCCACAATGTGTGACCCTAGCCCCTTATGGTATCCAAGGTAATATAACCTTGGGATATATTATATAATCCTTACACTAAAAAGTTCGTGATAAATAGATATATTTTGTCCCTGATTAACAAAGAAGCAAACCGAAAGTGACTGCATAGACATCAATACAGTCAGGCCCAGGTGGTATACAGAACTGCAGTGTAACCTCCATTGATGCTAATTGTGAAATAATTTTTTTTTCCTTTTTATCCTGGATAACCCCTATAGCAGTGGTCTTCAACCTGCGGACCTCCAGATGTTGCAAAACTACAACTCCCAGCATGCACGGACAGCCAACGGCTGTCCGTGCATGCTGGGAGTTGTAGTTTTGCAACATCTGGAGGTCCGCAGGTTGAAGACCACTGCCCTATAGGGTAGGGTCACACGGGAGCGCATCCGCAGAGTTTTTGATGCTGCGGATGCCCTGTCGGCAGTCACAGAGCCACGGCAGAGCAATCCCCCTGCTGCTGTAGCTCTGCATCTCTTCTAGCGACTGCCGTCGGGACATCCGCAGATACGCGCGGAAAAACAAAGCTACGACGGCAGCAGTAGGGGGGGCACGCTCTGCCATGGCTGCCAGCTGCGCATCCGCAGGGTCAAATACGCTGTGGATGCGCTCCCATTTGCACCTTCCCTAAACCAGTACTCCGGATGGAGATGGATTGTTTGCAAATCAACTCGTGCCAGAAAGTTAAACAGATTTGTAAATTACTTCTCTATAAAAATCTTAATCCTTCCAGTACTTATCCGCTGCTGCATGCTCCAGAGGAAGTTGTGTAGTTCTTTCCAGTCTGACCACAGTACTCTCTGCTGCCATCTCTGTCCATGTCAGGAACTGTCTAGAGTAGGAGCAAATCCCCATAGCAAACCTCTCCTGCACTGGACAGTTCCTGACATGGACAGAGGTGTCAGCAGAGAGGACGGTGGTCAGACTGGAAAGAACTACACAACTTCCTGTGGAGCATACAGCAGCTGATAAGTACTGGAAGGATTAAGATTTTTATATAGAAGTAATTTCCAAATCTGTATAACTTTCTGGTACCAGTCGAATATAAATATAATACATTCTCGGGAATACCATTGACTGTGCCTGGACTGTCAATCACGCATTAGTAGGAGTGACTTCAGCCAGGAGCACTGTGACTACCCCAGGATGCCCCACGCCCGAGTGACTACTTGGGCTTCATTACCATACAGCGTGGGTATGTTGTTATAATTACTTTTTTTTTTAACAATCACTGACGTTTAGGAGGATATCAGGATAGGGCAAGCAAACTTATTTAAAAGGGGTACTCCGCTGGAAAACATTTTTTTTTTTAAATCAACTGGAGCCAGAAAGTTAAACAGATTTGTAAATTACTTCTATTTAAAAATCTTACTTCTTTCAGTACTTATCAGCTGCTGTATGCTCCACAGGAAGTTCTTTTCTTCTTGAATGTTCTTTCTGTCTGACCACAGTGCTCTCTGCTGACACCTCTGTCCATTTCAGGAACTGTCCAGAGCAGGATAGGTTTGCTATAAGGGTTTGGTCCTACTCTGGACAGTTCCTTAAATAGACAGAGGTTTCAGCAGAGAGCACTGTGGTCAGACAGAAAGGAAATAAATGCCAGAAACAAATCAACTGGTGCCAGAAAGTTAAACAGATTTGTAAATTACTTCTATATAAAAATCTTAATCCTTCCAGTACTTATCAGAAGTTGTATGCTCCAGAGGAAGTTTTTATAGAGTTGTATGCTCCAGAGGAAGTGTAAATTTTTCCAGTCAAACCACAGTGCTCTCTGCTGCCATATCTGTCCATGTCAAGAACTGTGCAGTGTAGGAGCAAATCCCCATAGCAAACCGCTCCTGCACTGGACAGTTTCTGACATGGACAGAGGTGTCAGCAGAGAGCACTGTGGTCAGTGCTGGAAAGAACTACACCACTTCCTCCGTAGTATACAGCAGCTGATAAGTACGGGAAGGATTAGGATTTTTTAATTGAAGTAATTTACAGGAAGTTGATTTAAAAAAATAAAAAAAGTTTTCCAGTGGAGTACCCCTTTTATTCTGTATACCTTATTGTTATTAGTTAAATAGAGTAAAATCGGGTGTGAGGTTCCCTTTAAGGCTGGGTTCACACACAGTATTTTGTTCAGTATTTTTAGCCAAAACCAGGAGTGGGTCCAAAACGCAGAAAACTATGCAAATCTTTTCATTACAGTGGGTTTTGGCTTAAAAACACTGACCAAAGTACTGTGAGTGAACCCAGCTTAAAAGTGTAGAGCAGTGTTTCCCAACCAGGGTGCCTCCAGCTGTTGCAAAACTACAACTCCCAGCATGCCAGGACAGCCGGAAAGTGGGGAAACACCGGCGTAGAACCACCGCTTTGTTACACGGGGAGGGGAAGCCATAAATGATCACCAGCTGTCTGGGGCGAGGTTCCTGCCAAACAACTCCCTATATGTCAACTTCCCGCACCTCTGTGAACAGGACTTTTTCAGCTTTTGAGCAGCATAAGATATTGATTCCCGGAGTTACCGAACGTGTCAATGATCCGGTATAAAGGAGGCATCCGCATCACTCAGATCAGATTTGGCAGGGTTAGTAGAGCGTTTACTCGGATTGAGCAATCTCTCCCCCTCATCTGTAACGTCTACAGAAACCACATCCTGCTTATTTAGGACTTTGTCCGAAAAATCTATTTATCTGTTTAAAGAAGAGAAAAAAAAAATATATAACACTGCAAAACAAAGCGTATCAGATATACTGCTGTGTAAATCAGAGCGGAGAAGGTTTTAATAAAGGGGTTTCCTGGGACATTTTTTTGTTATTGATAAAATGAAGTACTTGGCACTTAAAGGGGTACTCCGGTGAAAACATTTTTTTTTATTTTATTTATTTTATTTTTTAAAATCAACTGGGAACAGAAAGTTAAACAGATTTGTAAATTAGAAGAAGGAAAAGTGGAACGGCCGGCACGCTTAAAACTCCAAGTTTATTGCAGCTTTAAAATAGTCAGGAACAAGGTGAACAAACAGTCAGTATGCACGGTTAAAACCGTGCATACTGACTGTTTGTTCACCTTGTTCCTGACGATTTTGAACCTGCAATAAACTTGGAGTTTTAGGGTGCGTTCACACGCTCTCTTTGTTTTTGCGGGTTTTTGAAAGTTTGAAAGGGGGCGGGCTCTTCTCGGCTATCTGCAGCAGATTTTCCACGGAGGAATTTACGCTGCGGAAAATCTGCCGCAAGCCCCATTGAAGTCAGTAGGGACTGCGGCAGATTTTCCTCAGTGTAAATTCCGCCACGGAAAATCTGATATGGACAGCCCAGAAGAGCCCGCCCCTTTCAAATACGCAGCAGAAAACCCGCAAAAACTAAGAGCGTGTGAACGTACCCTTAAGTGTGCCGGCCATTCCACTTTTCCTTCTTCTGCTTGACGAGAGTTGGACCGTGCACCGCGCCCTCAGTGAGATGACAACTTCCTTGCCGTTAGATTTGTAAATCACTTCTATTCAATTATCTCAATCCTTCCACTACTTATCAGCTGCTGTATGCTCCAGAGGAAGTTCTTTTCTTTTTGAATTTATTTTCTGTCTGACCACAGTGCTCTCTGCTGACACCTCTGTCCATGTCAGGAACTGTCCAGAGTAGGAGCAAATCCCCATAGCAAACCTATAGTTCCTGACATGGACAGAGGTGTCAGCAGAGAGCACTATGGTCAGACAGAAAATTAACTTAAAAAAAAAGAAAAGAACTTCCTGTGAAGCATACAGCAGCTGATAAGTACTGGAAGGGTTAAGATTTTGTAATAGAAGTAATTTAACTGTTTAACTTTCTGGCACCAGTTGATTTAAAAAAATTAAACAAACTAGTTTTCCACTGAAGTACCTCTTTAAAGGAAAACGGTCACATCTTCACTCCCGCACTAAACACAGGTACTGACATATGATCCCTAACTTGCCGGAATCGTCCGGCCGTAATCTTAGTTTGTCTATATATATGCAATGTGGCTGTAACTGGCACAGGCGGGGTTTTCAGGAGCCTAGTGTCACTGTGATGTCAGCGCCGCCCACTTATGAATATTCATCCCCCCTCCCTCCGGCTCTCCCTCTCCCCAACGCTCCTCATTGGTCTTCACTGCACATGTCAGGAAGCGGCACATACACAGTGAAGACCAGTTAGGAGCGGCGGGGAGAGGGAGAGCCGGATGGAGGGGGGATGAATATTCATAAGCGCTCGGTGGTGACGTCACAGTGCCACTAACCTCCTGAAAACCCCGCCCGTGCCAGTTACAGGCACATTTGCATATATAGAAAAACTAAGATTGCGGGCGAACGGCCGGACGGACCCAGGCAAGGTAGGTGTCATATGAATCAGCGTCCCCCGCACTATCCGTCAGTACCTGTGGTTAGTGCAGGAGTGAACATGTGACCGTTTTCCTTTAAAGGAATACTTTAAAGGCGAAAATGAACGTATCCCTTATCCACAGTATAGGGGATAAACAGCTGATCGCTGGGGGTCCAACCGCTGCCCCCCCCTCGTGATTGCCAGGACAGGTGAATTTAGATTGAGAGCCCCAATGAGGACAGAGACCAATTTAAGTGTACAGCTTCGGACTCTGTGTGCGCTATATAAACAAAAAATGATTATTATAATTGCATGCTATAGACGGTGGAAGTTGCAATTGCCACTACACTTTATGCACTGTGACAGGCAGCTATTATACGATTTCCTTAGACCTTGGCAGCAATCCGACCATGTGATGTGGGTCACTTTGTCCAAATGTTATACATTTCTTTCTGTAGGGAACCAGTCTTCAGATTTTACCATACATATAGTGCAGCAACATGTCGTTTATGGTAAAATCTTCTACTCACCATCCCTAGAGGATGTTCCTGTCTGCAAGGATGGTGAAGATATGAAGTTGGAAAGTAATTCCCTGGGCAGGAGCTATACTCACCTGGTCCCCCTGCTTCGGCTACAAAAAAGCCTCTTCAGCGTGATTGCCAGCCCTCGACACAGCTCTGTTCCCTAATCAGCATAGCTATGCTGCGGGCCGTCAATCATGTTGAGGGAGCGTGATTACAGCCGAAGCAGCGGGACCAGGTAAGTATAGCCCCCCATCCAGTGGACCACTTACGGGGTCGGCGGGGAAGACTAACAAACATCATATCCTCAACATTCCTTCCAGCAGGACCGTCTCCCGGGGATGGTAAAGAAGATAATTTTACCATCTATAACGCATTGCCACGCGCTATGTATGGCAAAATCTGATGTCAGGTTCCCTTTAAAGGGGTAGTCCAGGATTACAAAAACTTGTCTGCTTTCTTCCTAAAACAGTGCTACACTTGTCCACAGGATGTGTGTGTGGAATTGCATCTCAGCGCCAATCACTTCAATGGAGCTGAGCTGCAACACCAGACACCACCTATGGACAGGTGTGGCGCTATTTCTGAAAATAAGCAGCCTCGTTTTTGTTATTCTGAGCAATCCCTTTGTCTTATGGCTAGTGCAGGTCCTGAGGGGTGGGAGCATGACACAGGGCTTCTCTCATTGGTGGGTTCTGCTCCTCATGCCCTGCACAGTAGATCTGTTATGCTAGGAGTGTTTCTTTAATCTAGCAAGGGATTATTAATAAATCGTAGGCTGCTTAGCCTGCCGGTGACCTGGAGACTTCACCCACTGGGCATCAGCTCTACTTTTCCTGTATAACAATGCAGGGCACACATCCAGACTGCACATATTTTCATAAAGCTGTATTGTGAGTACGTGCTGTTCCGATCTACTGAATGATAGGAGAATTTCTCTATTTGTCCGTTCTCATACATATGCATTAGTACAAGTCCCAACAATTTAGATTTATTAGGAAAATAGGTACAAGAAAGCGAAATTTCAAGGAATGTTAATCAATCAAATACCTGTCTTGATTTACACATCTAGCTAGTGCAACGTTATGCTCCTACAATTTGGATCTTTCTTAAAGGGGTATTCCAGGAATATTTTTTATTTGACTATGCTGCAGGGGCTGCACCGTTAGTGTAGTTCATAATATAGTGTCTGTACCTGTTTTCACAACGATGTGATCTTTGCCCCGATGTTTATTTTTAACAGTATACAAAATGAGTGTTGTCTCAGGTTTTCCCAGGTTGCAGTGCGGCCCGAAACATTACATCGCTAGTCAGGTGTTCAAAGGAGCCTGTCTGCTTCAATGGGTAGTTGGACTGCTGAGTGGAAGGGAGATCATTCTGCAAAAACATTTTAGTTTTGTAACAGCTGGAGGCACCCTGGTTAGAAAACACTGGTCTATTATTTACAGCACAGCATGGAAGGCAGCTCAGGTGTGCTTCAGTGGGTGGGATGGCTGATGTGTGGGAGGAAGAAAAGTGACCTCACACTTACAAAGGGATCCTGGGACTTGTAGTTGGAGGGAGGGAACGCCAACAGGAAATTGCCATTTCACAAAAAGAAAGCCACAGTATTATAGTGGACTTACAACACAGACATTTAGCTTGAAGATAAGCACAGACCCTTCTTAAGCATGTCCAGTACTGTCTAACAGGTATGTACTAAAATCACCTTATATAGGATAAACCCTTTAAGCCTTAGAATTATAAAATTAAGGTAGGTACTAGGGCAAATGCTGGATAGGACTGCATAAAGCACGAATGTGCAAGCTACGTGTCCTGGAAGTATAGCGAAATGCCGACCTATTGTTACAATCACCAATATGTAACTGTATGCTACCCAGGTTGTACATTGAATATTTTTGAATAATTTTGATCTTGTTAAACATGTCCTTGTATCATCTCTCATTTTAGGCCTCGGTGCTGGTCAGCTTGCGTCTCCTCCAGACGTCCATGGATAAGATTACCGGTGTGGAGGATTTGCAGACTGATTCTGAAGGATTTCTTCTGGAGAAAGGTGTAGGGGAAACCATCAATAGTGGTCTGGAGAAAACGAAGGCCCTGTTCAAGTCCAGTACTGGGGAGGCAGGTGGCGGAGAGGCTGGAGCCAGCTAAATGGGATGGAGGTGTAGACAGGGGCCGAGATTGTATAGACTGTAGAGATAACCCGAGGCTGCTTATATTATTACTTACCCTATGTACAGAAGACCCAAAGGTCCTTTCCCTTATGTATGGCATATGATGTGGCCTATGGCTATAAGGAAATTGTTGGAGGGGGGCACCCACCCGGTTGTAGCTGCCAATATGTAAATTCAGCAGAGACCAAAATAAAAGGCTGCAATACAGTGTCTTGTGCGGTGCAGGGTGAAGGGGGGTTGTGACGACCACAAATGGGGGCGACAAAATATTCCGGACATGACAAGTATCGGCAGAAATAGATCCCAGAAAGGAAAGAGCGATAAAGGTTTCCTTCTCCCCTCTATAGGATCCATTCGTGTAGTCTATAAAAACTGTAAACCAGGCAAAATGTAATGTGTGAACCTGACCTTAAAAAGCTCGAAGTAAATCTGCAGCGTACATGATCCGTAGAGCCTGCGTGCTGGAAATAAATAAAAATCCATGAGAAGATACGTTGTAACATCTTTATTTGCTAAATCCCACCTAGATGTGGAATAGAAAAAACAAACAAAAAAACTATTAAACAAAAAAAAACACATCACATAAAATCATAAAAGATTCTGAATAAATTATAAAGAAACGTTTATACAAAAAAAAGGAGCATGGAGGAACAATATACTCGATAACATTAATAATGCATGCACAACAGATGTCCTCATTTTGGTGCTAAATAAAAAGAGGGCTTTCTCCTAACATGGTTTGGTTCAGGAAGACAACTGTACGCTGCCTTACGGTCAAATCGCACCCGCTAAATATCTACCACACAGGCTTAAAAGGGGTATTCCAGAAAAAAAACTTTTTTATATATATCAACTGGCTCCAGAAAGTTAAACAGATTTGTAAATTACTTCTATTTAAAAATCTTAATCCTTTCAGTACTTATGAGCTTCTGAAGTTAAGGTTGTTCTTTTCTGTCTAAGTGCTCTCTGATGACACATGTCTCGGGAACCGCCCAGTTTAGAAGAGGTTTGCTATGGGGATTTGCTTCTAAACTGGGCGTTTCCCGAGACAGGTGTCATCAGAGAGCACTTAGAAAAGAACAACCTTAACTTCCGAAGCTCATAAGTACTGAAAGGATTAAGATTTTTTTAATAGAAGTAATTTACAAATCTGTTTAACTTTCTGGACCCAGTTGATATATAAAAAAGTTTTTTCCTGGATAACCCCTTGAAAAGGGGTACTCCGGTGGAAAACTTTTTTTTTTTTTTTTTTTTTTTTTTTTAATCAACTGATGCCAGAAAGCTAAACAGATTTGTAAATTACTTCTATTAAAAAAACCTTATCCTTCCAGTACATATTAGCAGCTGTATGCTACAGAGGAAATTCTTTTCTTTTTTAAATTCCTTTTTTGTCTTGTCCACTGTGCTCTCTGCCAACACCTCTGTCCATGTCAGGAACTGTCCAGAGTAGCATAGGTTGGCTATGGGGATTTTCTCCTGCTCTGGACAGTTCCTGATACAGGCAGAAGTCAGCAGAGAGCACTGTGGACAAGACAAAAAAAAGAAATTCAAAAAGAAAAAAAATAATTTCTTCTGTAGAATACAGCTGCTAAAAAGTACTGGAAGGGTAAAGATTTTTTAATAGAAGTAATTTACAAATCTAAACTTTCTGGCACCAGTTGATTTAAAAATAAAAAATAAAAAAAATAAATACAAAAAGGTTTTCTACCGGAGTACCCTTTATTGGTGGACAGAACTGAAGATAACTTTGCCCCTCAATGATCCCTCTCAGTCAATCTTTAAAATGGGAAAGTAGACACTATCCTAGTGTTTCCTAAACCAGTAGGCCTCCAGCTGTTGCAAAACTACAACTCCCAGCATGCCCGGACAGCCGAAGGATAACGGATGTTTTTTTTTTGTTTTTTGAACATCCATTTCCCATAGACTTCAATGTTAAATTTTAACGGCCGTCTTTTCCTCATTATTTTTGCCGGACCAAAAATGAGTGCATGCACCGTCTTTTGTGCCAGCAAAAATAACGGACATTAGTAAAAACGGACGTACCTGATGCAAAAGGATGGTCAAAAAATATCATTGACATGAATGGGATTTTTTGACGGCCGTTTTCAGGACTTTTTGCCAGGAGTAATGACGGAGGTTTTTACAGGATGATACCTGTAGTGTGAAAGGGGCGTTAGGGAAGTGTTTCCCAAACTGGTGTGCCTCCAGCTGTTGCAAAACTACAACTCCCAGCATGGCCGGACAGCCGAAGGCTGTCCGGACATGCTGGGAGTTGCAGTTTTGCAACATCTGGAGGTCCGCAGGTTGAAGACCACTGTTATAGAGGTTTTTTTTTTTTTTTACTTGTTTATTTTTTAATTGCTGGCAGCCTGGGCAGGACTTAAAAACTTTTTTTATATTAATGCTTTTAACCCCTTAAAGGGGTACTCCGCCCCTAGACATCTTATCCCCTATCCAAAGGATAGGGGATAAGATGTCAGATCGCTGGGGTCCCGCTGCTGGGGACCCCGGGGATCGCTGCTGCAGCACCCCGCTATCATTACTGCGCAGAGCGAGATCGCTCTGCACGTAATGACGGGCAATACAGGGGCCGGAGCATCGTTACGTCACGGCTCCGCCCCTCGTGACATCACGGCCCGCCCCCGTCAATACAAGTCTATGGGAAGGGGCGTGGCGGTCATCACGCCCCCTCCTATAGACTTGCATTAAGGGGACGGGCCGTGATGTCACGAGGGGCGGAGCCATGACGTCACGCTGCTCCGGCCCCTGTATCGCCCGTCATTACGCACAGAGCGATCTCGCTCTGCGCAGTAATGATAGCGGCGTGCCGAGCAGCGGGACCGCGGCGATCTAACATCTTATCCCCTATCCTTTGGATAGGGGGATAAGATGCCAGGGGCGCAGTACCCCTTTAAGGGTCTATTCAGACAGCAGAATTTCCTCACATCCGCACGACTTCCGCTTCCGTATTCATTTGGATGGTTTCTGGCTTGTGCTGAATCCGCATGCAGAAATTCAGAAGCGTGAATGGTAATGCAGAATCCCATTGAAGTCTACCAGGCTTTTATTTGAGACGGAATCCGAATGCGGAAATTCTGCCGTGTGAACAGACCCTAAGGGTCTATTCACACGTACAATATCCTGTGCATATTTGATGTGCAGGAGTTGAAGCTGCAGATTTTAATGTAAACTAAATGACTGAACACCGCATCAAATCCTGCAGATCACATATGCACAGGATATTGTACGTGTGAATACATCTCTTTATGTAGATCATGGCACCTGACAGGGAATCTATATGGGAACAGACTTTTTTTTTTTTAACAATATGAGCTTATATCTCTTTTGCAAAGATAAAAATAACACATCCACAACACTTATTTTCTTCTGCACATCAGAAAAGTTCGGTTTTATAGGAACAAGGCACAGGACGTCACATTGCTGGCAACAGGACAAGAATGGAAGAGAATGTTTGAAAAACAATAAAGTCTATACCATCTGATAACACCCCCCCCCCCCCAAAGAAAAACAAAAACAACCCTATACATATACATGACTAATGTGTAAAAACAGAAAACAGCAAGGGATACAGGAAAATATATGCGAATGACAGTAAGATTCAATGAATCAAATAAGTCAGCCAATCTGTTTATATTTATACAATATTATATATATATATATATATATATATATATATATATATATATATATATATACATATACACACACACACACCAAAATGAATATGCGGTAGCACTCCAAGCGGTGAATCGAATAAGTGGCTGTATTTTCATCAACAGGTGCGCGATGTTTCGGTCACCTCGCGTGACCTTTGTCAAGCAGTACAATGAACACAATACAAGGTTTAAATAAGGTGCATAAGTGACCCGATATCCTGATATCAATTAAGTGACCTCATAATTTGATTAGCATATATAAATAAATACTGTGGTAACCAGGTGAGCACAAAATACAGTGATCAAGTGAAGTAGAGTGGCAGACATAGAAGAGGTGTTGGAATACATCGGGTCAGGAGGAGGACGTTCCGGTCGCCCACGTGGAGTAAATGCAAAGAAAGCTGCATGCTGTAAACATCAGGATGTCGGCAAAGACGCCGGAGGCCGATCTCGTGTACTTCCGGTCTCGTGCAGAAGTGACGTCGCGCACTAGAGAATGTCAGTGCATGTGCACGATTCCTACTCAGAGGAAAGGCCCCATTGAAAGTATTGGCAAATGTGCGGGCACAATCTCGGCACATGTACTGTGGTAAAAGTAAGTAGGTATGCAAGCACATAACGTAGGAGGTGCCAACACATGATACAATGTTTAAAGCAGCCTACAACCTGACAGGACACCCCTAGCGGGCACTGTGAGTCAGACTCTGCCCGCAATCTCAGATTTCCTCAAAGAGCGCAGCAGAGACATCACGGGCAATGCCGTCCCTCCCCCCATAACGGGAGACGGTCAGCAATACACGGACACTGGCCCCTAATTAGGGCTGTACTGTCAACAGAGACCAAAAAGAGGTGATGAATAGTACAAAAAGTAAATACATCTTTGTAGCGGTTGACGTCACTATCCGCCGGAATAACAACAGCATAGATAGAACAAGAAATACACCATTCAAAATTCAATACTCCGCAGGTGATGCGTCCATCCTACACTCCCAATCTACAATAAACTGACTCTATCTCCACCTCTTTTAAGGGGGAGGGGGGCACACGGTCAACGAGCATGAATGTCAAGTTACGTTCCACATGTCCAACCTCAACAAAATGCTTAGGGACTGGCAGGTCCAATCTTCGTTTTCTGATGGTATATCTGTGGTGATTGATGAGAGTTTTGAAGTCGTAAGTCGTTTCACCCACATATAGTAAGTTACACGGGCACCACAGAACATAAATTACATAGTCACTAGTACAAGTAAGATAATGGGTTATTTTGAATTGCTTCCCTGTGGTTGGATGCCGGAAGGAATATCCTTTACTTATATATTTGCAATTTATGCAGGACCGGGAAGGATCCTACACTTTCCACGGACAGAAATTTTTGTGGGCTTTTATTTAGAGACACATCAGCTTTCACCAGGTGGTCGCTAAGGTTCCTAGGTCTTCTATAGGACATAAGAGGGGGTTGTTTGAATTCCATAATATTGGGATATTCCTTGGCAAGAATGGCCCAATATTTTCTAATGGTACCCGCAATTTTATGTGATATCCCTGAAAAGAAGGAGACAAAAGCAATCCTGGAGGAAGCGGAATCCTTTCCACTGCCCACCAGTAGTGAGTCTCTGTTAAGATGCATAACTTTGGTTTTACCCCAATCATCAATTTTTTGGGGTACCCAAGTTTGATGAAGTTGTCTGTCATTTTGTCGAGGGCAGGTTCAAGCTGTGTTTCAGTGATGATGATCCGCTTGGCTCGGATCATCTGGCTGAGTGGAAAAGATCGAACAGTGGATACTGTCAAATCTACGGATTGAATTACAGCCTGTAGGTTTGACAAAAAAAAAAACAAAAAAAAAAAGGAACAGGTGGTAAGACCTGGTTCATGAATTTGCACTAGTGTGTCAAGAAACTGTACTTCAACAGTAGAGGATATTAATGTGAATTTAATGTGGTCATTGATAGAAATTAGGTACAAATGAAAGTCCTGTAATTGGGACGGAGTGCCCGCCCAAACCAGGAAAATGTCATCAATGTAACGCCACCATCCCAGCACATGGCTGAAGTGGTGTGTTACATAGATGAGGTTCTCCTCCAAATTCGCCACAAAGAGGTTAGCATAAGTTGGCGCCACATTGGTGCCCATTGCTGTGCCAACTTGTTAAATGTAAAATTCATCATTGAAGGTGAAATCATTTCTCCTAAAGGACAATAGTAAGTAGAGAGATTTAAAAAAAAAAAAAAAAAAAATCAACATGTATTTGAATAAAAAATATTTCAGTAGCAGTTCTAACTGCAGAAATGCCTACTGAATGAGGAATAAGTATACAGATTGACAATTTCAAGTGATGCAATGATGGTCCCACTAGAAATAAATACATTTTTTATTTTGTTCAAGAAATCAGCTGTATCTCGCAGGTAGGATTTGATTTTGTATAGATAAGATCTAAGGATTTTATCAAGAAATAGAGATATGGTTTGTAGTAGAATCCTGTTCTGAGACTATAGGACGTCCAGGAGGGTCTACTAGTGTTTTGGGTAATAGAGTACCGGGGTGATGGGATGTGAAAAGTGAAGAAAATCAAGTAGTGGTTTAATCGACCAAGCCCTGACCAAATGCATCTTTAAGTATGGCTATGATTTCCTGCTCAAATTTCCACCTGGGGTCCACAGCTGCTTTACGGTAGGTTACACCATCATTTAATTGCCGTTCGGCTTATTTAAGATATTTAGAACTGAACATGACCACAATGGCCCCTCCTTTATTGGCCGGTTTAATTACCAAATTGTGGTCATGGACAAGGTCATTAAGACTAACAATTTGGTCAGGAGTCATATTCGGGTGAATCAGCATATCATTATTACGTGACATGATCTCTACATCTTTTTTGACCAGTGAGCAGAATGTATCAATGCTAGGAGAATTGAGAGGAGGTTAAAATAAAAAATAAAAATATATATCACTGGCGGTTTTATTGTCAAGATCACGTAACCGAAAACCACTGTTCTGATCCACACAAAGAACAGCTGCCACACGACCTCCAGCACCCTCTGTATCTGCAGAAAACCAGACTGGGTTTTCTGAAGAACTGAAGGAGATCGAGCTCCAGCTGGAACCAGTCAATTCTGCCTACAGGGCAGAAATTAAGACCTTTAGACAATAATTGTAACTGTGAATTAGACAAATTAACCGTAGGAGATATTTACCACGGATTGTGCAAGGTCTAATGCTTCTTGAAGGTTAGTTTGGGCTGGCACCCCTTGTTGGCAACTCGTTTGCCCCTTGTTTTTATAGGGCCAGTGGTGTTGCCGGCCACCACGTCTTGTTGGTCTGTGGGGTCCCTCATAGTTGCCCCTAAAAAAAGGGGACCGCAGAATCTTGAGCTGGAGTGGTATTGGTCGGTGTTTGGTGTTGTACTGGAGAACAATTGCGGGGTTTCCTCAATCTGCGGGAGCTGGAGAGATGAATGTCCCAGTTGTACACCTTGTCAGAGGTGTCATCATTTTGATCCCTGGCCCATTTTTGCCGTTTAGTGTCCTCTTGTTCTGATTGTAGTTTAGTAAGAAAGCTTTTTTTGTTTGTTTTTTGTTCCATAAAAAGTTCAAAGTTGGAGGAGGGAAGAGTCTTGATCAGCAGGTCATCGAGTGCATTAAGTTTGGAGGTAATGTCCTAGTGTAGGAATTCCAAGTTCAACAGGATCAGGTCGAGTGCATATTTAGTGGAAATTTGCTCAAAACGGGTACGGAAGTCGGTGGGCCACGTGGGCGTCCGGAATGTCCTCCTCCTGACCCGAGGTATTCCAACACCACTTCTATATCTGCCATATTATTACACGCAATATTGTATAAATGATTGTATGATCATTACTGTACTCAACAATCACTGTATTTTGTGCTCACATGGTTACCACAGGATTTATTTATATATGCTAATCACTAGGGATCGACCGATATCGTTTTTTTTTTTAGGGCCGATACCAATAATCGGTGGAGGTTAGGGCCGATAGCCGATAACTTATACCGATATTCCGGTATAAGTTATCGGCTATTTATCCCCCCGCGACACCGCTGCAGGTCATTGATTTAAAGCGGGCGCTTTAAATCAATGCACTGCAGTGGCTTTTGCGGTGCCATAGACCGCCGCCGCCGCCACCACCCGCTTCTCTCCCCCTACCTGTCAGGGTGGTCCGGGCCATCCATCCTTCCTGTAGTGTCTGGCGGCATTCCGGGTGGAGGGTGAACCGGTCCGGGCTGTCCTTCTCCGGGGGTCATCTTCTCCAGTCCGGGCAGGCTCCGGCCTAGTAACGCAGCATAGATGCCGCTGCGCAGCGACGCACCTGATGTGACGGCGTAGCGGCGTCTATGCAGCGTACTAGGCCGGAGCCTGCCCGGAGTGGAGAAGATGACCCCCGGAGAAGAAGGACAGCCCGGACCGGTTCACCCTCCACCCGGAATGCCGCCGGACACTACAGGAAGGATGGATGGCCCGGACCACCCCCATTACGGGTAAGTTTAATTTTTTTTTATTGACTCGGAGGGTGGGGGTGAGGCCCGACCGGTATAGCGGTATGGGCAAAAATCCATACCGGTATACCGCCCAGCACTACGGTGGGGGGTGCGGTGGGTCGGGGGGGGGGGGGGGGGGGGCGGTCGCGGTGCGGGGCATTATCTGCAAGGTAATTGCCGATACCGATAATGCCCAAAATCGTCATTATCGGCCGATAATATCGGCCATACCGATAATCGGTCAATTCCTACTAATCACATTATGACATCACTTAATTGATATCAGGAAATGATGTCACTTATGCACTTTATTTAAACCTTCTATTGTGTTCATTGTACTGCTTGACAAAGGTCAAGTGAGGTGACCGATACGTCGCGCACCTGTTGGTGAAAATAAAGCCACTTATTTGTTTCACCGCTTGGAGTGCTGCTGTGTATTCGTTTGGTATATCGTGTTGGGGGCTCAGAACCAGAGCCTGACCGGGGACAGCAACATATATTTATTATAAATATCGGAAAACATTTTCAAGGTTAGACAAGTTAATGGCCGTCTCTTATATTTGGTGAATATTACTGTAGATCCGCCAGTTCCTAGAACTCCATAAATGAGCAGCCAAATACTGTACGTGCTTCCTTTTTTTTCCTCAAGAGCTAAATGTGACTATGTTGAATAGAACAGTAATGTACTGTACAGATGGCCATCGAATGTTTTTTTTTTTTGGTTGTCACCATGTCCCTCTACCATAGCAGTACTGGCTGTTACTAGTATGTATAAGTGATTTTACAAGCTGTGAAGTCTGTATTATTATTTTTTTGGGATACATGTTTTTCCATATTCCTCCATTCTATGACAGAATAGAATAAATGAGAAGTTTAAATTTTGATATTGCTGCACATTTATTGCAGAAATGCCAATTGGATATCCTACAGCAGTATTTCTCAACCAGTGTACGTTCGGCAGTTGCAAAACTACAACTCCCAGCATGCCCGGACAGCCGAAGGCTGTCCGGGCATGCTGGGAGTTTTAGTTTTTGCAACAGCTGGAGGCAATCTGGTTGGGAAATAATGCCCTACAGACAAGGCACCTGTTTAGCCATTTGAATGCTGCGAATACTATTGATTGGGGCTAAATTGGGGTTAAATGACCACCATCCACATGTTTCATAGTCCCTGGGTGCACACCTGTCGTACATATATGGTGGTTTATGGAGGGATTAATTGCCAGTTTTCACGATAGGTGATCAGTGGGTGTCCGATACCCAAAAACCCCACCTATCACTGTCTGTGTACATACAGAATAAAGCCGTATTTACTCCCATGGGGGCTGAGCTGAAGGAAACTCAGCACTAGGCAATGCATAGCTGTCTGCTTCCAGCTGTTTTATTGCCTACGCAAGCACTATGGCTTATTGGGAGATTATATATATATATATATATATATATATATATATATATATATATATATATATTTTTTTTTTTTTTTTTGATGACCTTTCCCATCTAAAAGTACAAGGAAACCTATGAGAGCTTACGCAAGTGGTCGTATTATGGCTTCATATTATGGCCATAAGGGTACACAAGGCCTCTACTGCACCTCTGTAGGCTTTCTATTCCAGCCATGCAATTTTATTTTCTGTAAGACAGGGTTCACACTACAGAATCCGCGGCCGGAGATTCAGTGCGGCCACCGCCAACAGAATCAGTAGGCGCTAGGACCCGGCAGGACATTGCCGTCTCCATAGACGGCAAGGTCTGTGGTGCAGGTGCCACTAGAACATTGAGCAGGTTTAAGTGTTCTGGTGGAATTTTTTTTGATCAAATCACATATTGTGTTAATGATAGATTAATAAAGTTCGATGTAATTGAATAGATGATAAAGTAAATGTACAAATAGGAATGTGTAGTACACTAATGTGTTAACGTTTAAAAAGTACCTGTCACCAAATAAACTGTTCTAAACTAACTCAGGCTACGTTTCCTAACTACTCCTAACACCCCTCCAGCCCTAAAAAAAAAAATTTCGGAGCTTTAAAAAGCTGTGCATCTTACCTTTCTTCTTGCTCACACAGTGAAATTTCCCAGCAGGAGAAAGTGGGTGTTTCCCAGCAGGCATGACATCACTGAAGCCTGCTGGGGGACAACTTCCGCCCTCACATGGTTGCAGTGCTGTGATGACTAGAAGACCTCAGGCTCTGTGCATGTTTCAGTCTGTGTTGCTATCAGTGAGGCTCTCCTTAAGGTTTCAGTCTGTGCAACTTTCTGTGAGAATCTGTGGAGCTTTCCCTTTCTGTGCAGCTGTCAATCAAGCTCAGTGCAGAGAAACACTTCCTGAGATTGGACTCCTGCCAGGCAGGGAGGAGACCAAATTATCAGTATTAATTGTGGCAGGGAACAGAACAGAGCCACCTAGTGGCCATTTTTTTATATTACATTTTAAACATATTTATGTTGATCATTTTAAAAGTAAGTGAATGGGAAAGTGTCTGCTAATTACACAAGGAACACTATATTAAAAGTTTTATTTTGTGACAGGTACTCTTTAATTAACAAATTCAGATTAATAAAGATATAAGACTTTGAACATTTAAAATAAATAAATAAAATAAAAAATAAAAAACACAATCCGCCCAGAAAATTCTGCTGTGTGAATGGGTTACCGGAATACCCATTCACCTGCATGTTATCTTCAAGCAGCAGAATTTCCAACAAATTCGTGAGTGGAATTCCGGTCGGAAATTCCCTAACGTGAACCCTGCCTTATAGTTAATGGCTATCTGTATGGCCTCCTCAGGAAGCCAAATTAAGGTGATGATGATGGCCCATTGATTTAGATATACGCCAGTACCAATGGTTGGACGCCTCCAATAAGATATTTAAAAGCATTTACCTTGCTATCCTCAATATTATTGACCTCTATCTTTTATAGGTCAACTTGCACCTAGTTTACTTACAGTTCATGTATAGATCTTCAAGAGGATAATGTGAATTGCACAGCGATTCTAACGGGAAAACATCCAGCAATGTCCACTCACATATAATTTCTGACTATGGAGATTAGGGGGATGCGAAAGAAATGATCACGTAGGAGTCCGGTAAGGACGGACCTTCCAGCTGCACACGTGGATCTGACATCTGGTATAAGACAGTCACATATCTGTGCTTACATTACACTAGAATTCGGGGGTCCGATCCCTTCCCCTGCTTCTCCAGTAAGTCTTCTTGCTTGAGTTTAGGTTTCTCAGTTCTTGTGTGCCACACCCAGATCTGTGAGGGCAAAAAAACATATATTATACAGACGAATTCAGGGGTGACAGGTGATAGGCAGTAATCTATAGTAATACACCTCTAAGAAAAGAGATTGCTACCACACACATAATGGGGATCAGAGAACATACACATGGGATTCAGTAAGGTGACTACATTGGTCATGTCAAAAATCTGATGCACTGTACTAACAGTTTTGTCAGGTTCCTGTCCACTGAAATTAAAGGGGTACTCCGCCCCTTGACATCTTATCGTAAGATATCTGATCGCAGGGGTCCAGCAGCTGGGACTACCACGATCTATGTGCAGCTCCCGGCGTTCTGAAAAACACCCTCGGACAGGTAACTCAACCAGGAACACCATAAAAAAATGGGTGGGTGCTGTGTCCACCAATGGATCCTCCAAGAAAGATTTTACGTTAAAGGGTAGCTCCCACCAAGTACTATATAATCGAATATGTCCCTACCTAGTAGTAATCTAGCCCTAACCCCCTAGCTGGCTTCAAATTTTTTTTTTCATCGCTTTAATAGAGCAGATTTAGTGCTTCTAAATCTGCTCTATAAAGCAGGGCAGGAAGCAGCGCTTCCCAGCAGGCGTGACGTCACTGATGCCTTGCTGGGCGCTTGCTTCCGCCCTCAGATCGTCTATTCATGAGTGTTTTAATTTATCTAATAGGGTGCCTCCAGCTGTTTCCCCAACTACAACTCCCAGCATGCCATGATTGCTATTAGCTGTCAGGCCATGCTGAGAATTGTAGTTGTGAAACAGCTGGAGGCACCCTATTGTCTAATGTCATAGTGTCACAAGAATGCCTCCCGCGAGCGCGATCGCCACCATCACCGCTAGCGGGGTCCCTGTGCCCACTAGCGGTGTCACAAGAATGCCGAGCGCGGCTCTGTTCCCCATCCCTGTCAGCGTACGGGAACAGATTTAAAAGCCTTGCGCGCAGCTAACGTAGTACTGCGCATGCTAAGTACTACGCAAATAGCGTAGGGCTAACACCAGGCTCCTAGCGCTGCCTACGTTAGCCCTACATTATTTGCGCAGTACTACGTTAGCCGTGCGCGAGGCTTTTAAATCTATTCCCGTACCCTCAGACTCTCCGGGTACGAGAATAGATTTAAAAGCCTCGCGCGCAGCACTACGCAAATAGCGTAGTGCTAACGTAGGCAGCGCTAGGAGCCTGGCGTTAGCCCTACGCTATTTGCGTAGTACTGCGCATGCGCAGTACTACGTTAGCTGCGCGAGAGGCTTTTAAATCTGTTCCTGTACCTTGACAGCTGACAGGGACGGGGACAAGGAACAGAGCCGTGCTCGGCATTCTTGTGACACCGCTAGTGGGCACAAGGACCCCGCTAGCGGTGATGGTAGCGCTCGCGGGGGGCACATGTGACACTAGTGGGCACAGGGACAGGGTAAAAGGGGGCGGGCGGGGCCGTGCGCGAGGCCAGTGGAGCTGGCCAATGTGCGCAGCCCCAGCTATCAGCGTGCTCGCTCTCTCCTGTTTGATTGACAGGCGGGAGCGAGCACCGCAGTGCCTGAATTTCGACTCATTGCCAGTCTTCAATGAGTCGAAATTTAGTAGTGACGTCACTGCCGAATGCATTCGGCCACTAGGAGGGCGACCCCTAGTGGCCGAATTTAAAAGTGATTTTAAACTTGTTTAAAATCACTTTTTTTTTTTTTTTTATTAAAGTATATTAGAGATATGTTGTAGTACTTAAGTACTACAACATATCAATTTTTGTAATTCATGACAGTGCCCATTTAAGCATAAAAATAAAATAAAAAATCTACTTTTCTCGATAGGCTCCATTGGAGCATACCAAAGCAGTCCCCGGGGTGGGTAAAAGTATTTTTATTTTTTTTAACTTAGGTGGAAGGCTGGACCACAGCCGCCTGCTACACCTTGCGACCAGACTAGCATCAGCAGATGCTAAGGCATGTACCTGGTATAACTTTGTAAAAGTGTGTAAAGACGACCAGATAGCTGCCTTACAAATTTGCAAGGCTGAAGCCCTGTTGCGTAGAACCCAGGAGGCTCAGACAGAACGAGTGGAATGAGCGGAGACGCTGAAAAGGAGGAGTCTTCCCCTTGCAGAGTAAGCTTCTGAAATGGCAGAACGTATCCACCGTGAAATGGTTGCCTTCGAAGCAGGAAGCCCCTTACAACGACCGGCGAAAGGAAGGAGTGACAGAGGTAAATCCAAAAAGCCCGTACCACATCAAGCCAATGGAGCATACGTTCCCTGGGATGGGACAGAACAGGACAAAAAGACAGAAGGACGATGTCCTCATTTAGGTGAAAGGCGGCTACAAACTTAGGTAAAAAGGACGGGACCGGATGAAAAACAACCTTGTCCTGGTGTAAGACCAGGTAGGGAGAGCGGCAGGAGAGGGCTGCCAGCTCCAAAACCCTCCTAATAGAAGTAACTGCAATGAGGAAGGCCACTTTCCCGGAAAGGAGGCGAAGAGAAACGTCCCTGAGAGGTTCGAAGGGAGTACCCTGCATGGCACTGAGAACCAGATTTAGATCCCAAGGGGGGAGTAGGGGGATCTGTAAGGCGGGGCCGCATGAGCCACACCTAGTAGAAAAGTCCGGATGTGAGGATCAGACGCCAAGGGATGCCGAAAGAGAATGGAGAGACAAAACTTGTCCCTTAAGGGAACTAAGAGCCAAGCGTTGTTCCAGCCCCAGCTGTAAAAAGGAAAGAAGCCGTGGGAGAGAGAATGTAACTGGAGAAAATAAGTGAGATTCACACCAATGAAAATAAGACCGACAAGACATGCGTGCCTTGATCATAGTGCGAACTACTTGAGGAAAGAACCCCCTGGCCCTCAGAACCGTGGTCTCAACCACCACACCGTCAAATGCAGTGACTGTAAATTGGTATGGCAAAGGGGACCCTGAGAGATCAGGTCGGGACGAATTGGGAGGGGCAATGGCACATAGTCCACTAGACGAACCACGTCTGCGTACCACGCCCGCTTTAGCCAGTCCGGAGCCACGAGAATGGCGGGAATGCCCTCCGCTTTTAGCTTCCTCAGAACCCTGGGAAGGAAAGGAAGAGGGAAGAGATAGGGGAGGCTGAAGTGCGACCAGGGAATCACCACGGCATCCACCGCTAGGGCCAAGGGATCCTGGGACTTCGCAAACAGGTCCACGTACGGGGTGCCCCAGAGGTTGCAGATTTTCGCAAACACCTCTGGATGAAGAGACCACTCGCCAGGGTTGGCTGAGGAGTGGCTGAGAAAGTCCGCCTCCCAGTTTTTCACCCCGGTATGTGAATTGCCAAGATGGAGGGAACTCTGAGCTTGACATACGCGACAGCTGTGGAGTTGTCAGACTGGACACGAACAGGACAATCCTGGAGAAGGTGCTCCCAATGGCGGAGGCAAAAAGGTAGATTGCCCCGAGTTCCAGGATGATGATGGGGAGAAGAGCTTCCCGGGAGTACCAAAGTCCCTGGACATCCAGTTCCTGAAGACTCCTCCCCAACCGCTGAGACTGGCATCTGTCGCGATGACCTGCCAGTGGAAGGGCAAAAAAGATCGCCCCTGACGAAGAAGAGGGGACAGAAGCCACCACAGGAGGGACTGAAGAGTCCTGGAAGTAAGGATGATCCTGTGATCGAGGGATAGCAGAGACTTGTCCCACTTGGACAGAAGAGAAATTTGAAGAGGGCGATAATGAAACTGGGCAAAAGGAACGGCTTCCATGGCCGTCACCATCCGACCCAGGACTTCCATGCAGAACCAAATGGAAACTGGAACAGGACGCCAGAGAATCCGAACTCCTGATAATAGGGCAAGGCACTTGTCCGGCAGAAGCCAAATCTGGGCAGTCGCAGTGTCGAACCGGAGTCCCAGGAAGATTAGAGACTGGGTGGGAGTCAGGTTGGACTTGTCCTGATTAACCACCCAGCCGAACCGTGACAAGCTCTGAAGAGTGATTTGGAGACTCTTCCGATTCTGGGCCCTGGTTGGAGCCTTGACCAGGAGGTCCTCCAAGTAAGAAGTTACGAACACACCCTGTGCTCACAAGATGGTGATCACTGCTGCCAGGACCTTTGTGAAGACCCTTGGAGCCGTGGCCAGTCCAAAGGGAAGGGCCACAAACTGAAAATGGCCCTCTGGAACTGCGAAGCGAAGATATTGCTGATGTGCTGGAAAAATGGGGATGTAGAGGTAGGCGTCTCTGATATCCACCAAGGACAGAAACTCCCATTGATCCATGGAGGTAACTACAGAACGGAGAGACTCCATATGGAAATGACGTAGGATAAGATGGCGGTTGAGGAGCTTCAGATCCAGGATAGGCGGACGTAACCCCCTTTCTTGGGGCTTACGGATGCCTGACTTGGCCGTGAAGTGGCTAAAACGGTTATCTGATTTCCAGGAAGGATGGGTCTTGAAAGAAGGAGCCTTCCTTATCCTGTGAGGAGCCTTCCTCATCCAGGAGTTTTCCAAAAAGTCGAGACCAAGTCAAAGGAAGCTCAGTGAGAGATTTCTTGGAAGCGGTATCAGCGTCCCAGGTCTTGAGCCACATGGAACGACAAAGTGCCACTAGATTACCTGTGGCAAAAGCCGTACAACAGGCCGAGAGCATAGAAGCAGAGAACAAATAGTCTCCGGCATTGGAGAGTTAAAGTGCAAGATCCGCAAAATCCTCCGAAGGGGCTCCGGACAAAATGCCCTGGCCCACACAGGCATAATAGATGTCCAGGGCTGCAGTGACCTGTCTGGAGGAGGAGGAGGAGGGGGGTTCAGTTCTGGGGTTGGACATAGTGCAAGAAAAAGTAAAAATGGAGCAGTCTCATCCAGTGTCTGTGTCCCTCAGGAAGAGAAGAAGCAAGCTGTGTGAAGAAAAGCCGGTCATCAGCAGAGAAGAGAGTGAGTGGGAGGGGGAGGGCTAGATGAATGAGGAAGGGGCAGGACCAGCACCAGCCAAGGCCCTTATTGGTTCACATGACCCCTCCAGCATGCGCACCGCGCTGATAGGGAGATACCAAAACCCCCAATAGGGCCGGGAAAAAAAAAAAATGTGATTACTATTTAATGGCCACATGACATGGGTAACGTGCAGTAACCATGTGTATATTTTGTTAGCAAGTAATTGCTAGTGAGTAAGTATTTCAAATGTAATTGACATACAGACAAAAAAGTAAAAAAAAAAAAAAAAAAAAAAAAAAGCAGGAGAAAAGCAAGGAAATGGTTACCTTAAGCACTGAACAGGCTGCACTGTGCTAGGGGATGATTTATACAGTACTAGATGGCATGTGGAAGGATAAGGGGTTAGATGGGCACTGTCACCAAGCTTTTTTTTGATATGTTGTAGTACTTTTTTACTACAGCATATCTCTAATATAAACCTATTACATTTTTTTTTTCATTAAAATAGTCTATTTTAATGTTGAAAACCGGCCACTAGGGGTCCCCCTCCTAGTGGCCGGCTGCAGGCTGGCGTGATGTCACCACTGAATTAGGACCGATGCCGGCCTAATGGGAGCGGGGTTCGGGGTAGCGCCGCGGCAGGCTCTGCACTAGAGGTATGGCTGGGGGGGGGAGCGAGCTTCGGGGTAGCACTGCGGCGCTAACAAAGTTATTGTTTTCACCACAGGGTGCCTCCAGCTGTTTCAACACTACAACTCCCAGCATGCCAGTAGATGTCAGGGCAGGCTGGGAGTTGTAGTGGTGAAACAGCTGGAGGCACCCTGTATAGTGAACTAAGGGCAGAAGTGTCGGCCCCAGCAGGCATCAGTGACGTCACGCCTGCTGGGGAAGTCTGCCTGGTAGTGAGCACACTACCGGGCAGACAAAAAGCCATTTTAATATAGTGAAAAAAAAAATTTAAGGTAGGGAGGGGGTTAGGGATAGATGGGCAATAGGCAGGGACAGAAGAAAAAACAAAAAACAGATGGTGGGAGCTACTCTTTAATGATTCACTGGCTTTTCAAGGTGCTATGAGCAGAAAGGAAATAAACAGCAGCAGTAAAACAAGGAAATTGTTACCCTAAGCACTACTGCTGCTGAGATAATAGGGAAGCTCTCATTTACCTTGCATGGACAGTTCAGGTACATAGGGGGGGAATTTATCACTGGTTTTCTCTGCATTTTTTTGGCGACGAGTTTTGCGGCGTTGAGGGAAAGATTGCATTGTGTGCAAACATTTGCAAAAGTACAATGCATATGGTCCAAAAATATGCGAATCTACACCACCCCAAGCAGAGCTTATTTTCTAGAGCTCTGCTTGGGGTGGTGTAGATTTGCATATTTTTGGACCATATGCATTGTACTTTTGCAAAGGTCTTCAAAAGTTGTGACCATTGCATGAACAACCAGTGAAACAGTGTACCAAAATGTGTATGCAAAACAGCACGTGATACAATATGCAAAAAATAAATACATTTAAAAAAAAATTATATATACATACACACACCACATTTTTTGCCATATAAGATACTCCGGCATATAAGATGCACCCAATTTTAAAGGGTTCCGTTGGCTGTCCGGGCATGCCAGGAGTTGTAGTTCTGCAACATCTGGAGGTCCGCAGATTGAAGACCACTGGTATAGGAGGTAATACTCACGTGTCCCCGCCGCTCCGGACCCGTCACCGCTGCCCTGGATGTCGCCCTCCATCGCTGTCGCCGCGTCCCTGTCGCTCCTGCCGGGTCTTCTCGCTCTCCGTCCCCACCATTACATCGCTACGCACGCCGCTCCTATTGGATGACGGGACGGCGTGCGGGGCGACGTGATGATGATGAAGGAGAGCGCCGACCATGCAGGGGATCCCGGCACGGAGCAGACACCGAGGAGGCAGGTAAGGTCCCTCCCAGTGTCCTGTAAGCTGTTCGGGACGCTGCAATTTCACCGTGGCGGTCCCGAACTTCCCGACTGAGCAGCCGGGTTAGTGTCACTTTCGCTTCAGACGCGGTGGTCAGCTTTGATCGCCACATCTGAAGGGTTAATACAGGGCATCGCCGCGATCGGTGATGTCCTGTATTAGCTGCGGGTCCCAGCCATTGATGGCCGCAGGGACCGTCGCGATAGGACAGGGTTTTAATGTGTATTTGCCATATAAGACGCACTAACTTTTCCCCCCCAGTTTTGGGGAAGAAAAAGTGCGTCTTATACGGCGAAAAATATGGTAGGTATATCAATTTTTTTTATAATAAATAAATAATAAATATTCAATAATTGGTGACAATAATAGGGACAAAGGAACCCTGTGATGGCTTTATGTACAAAAACAAACCTTAGTGCAGTTATCAGCTTTGGGTTCCAATTCCTCAGCCGTGACCATCGGCCCCAGAAGGCTGCTCTCCAGAAAACCTCTTTCTGCGTTCGGGTCAAACTGCGCCTTTGGATGACTCAGAAGTAGCGACAAGGATACTGCAAATCCAGCCATGTCTATGGGGAACGGTCGGTGCGTCTTCCAGGCTGTATGGAAGCCGACTACTTTGCCCGCACTGACCACAGGACCTTCATATCGGAGCCCTCCAACCAGACCAACTGGCCAGACAGATACTTTTAGTGTGTTACGCATCTACAGAAAATAAAGAAGAAAGTTAACATGTCTGTAGGTCAATAAAAGTAGTATACAATTTTTTTTTTTTATTTTTTTTTTAGGTGCCAACATTCAAGATTAAAAATACTGCGGTGGAAAACTTTTTATTCATTTATTTATTTATTTTTAAATCAACTGGTGCTAAAAAGTTAAACAGGTTTGTAAATTACTTCTATTAAAACATCTTAATCCTTCCAGTACTTTTTAGGGGCTGTATACTACAGAGGAAATGCTTTACTTTTTGGATTTCTCTTCTGTCACGACTACAGTGCTCTCTGCTGTCCATTTTAGGAACTGTCCAGAGCAGGATAAAATCCCCATAGCAAACATATGCTGCTCTGGACAGTTCCTAAAATGGACAGAAGAGGTCAGCAGAGAGCACTGTGGTCGTGACAGAAGAGAAATCCAAAAAGAAAAGAACTTCCTGTGGAGCATACAGCAGCTGATAAGTACTGGAAGGAGTAAGATTTTTTTTAATAGAAGTCATTTACAAATCTGTTTAACTTTTTAGCACCAGTTGATTTAAAAAAAAAAAATAAGAAAAAAAAAATATAATAATAATAATAATAATAATAATAATAAAAGGTTTTCCACTGGAATACCCCTTTAAACAACATTTTCAGTCTCTGAATTTTCCTCTCATATTGGGGCAAAAAAAAAAAAAAAAAAATTATAAAAGAGTTGTCAACCAGGGAGTCTCCCATCCCATTGGAAAGTATCGCCAGTCACATGTGTGCATTGCTGCTCCTTCATTGTCTATAGCAGTGTTTCCCAACTGGTGTGCCTCCTGCTGTTGCAAAACTACAACTCCCAGCATGCCCGGATGCTGGGAGTTGTAGTTTTGGAACAGCTGGAGGCACACTGATTGGAGAACACCAGTCTATAGGAACTACAGAATACAGTGATCAGCTATCTCTGGCAGCAACCACAGACAGATTGAGCGGCAATGCACGTGTGACTGCTATTCCATTCAGATGAGAGACTCAGGAACTTGGGGGGCATTTACTAAAATATGTGCGACGTAGTTCAATTTTTTTATTTCCTATTCTTTTCTTGCATGACTGCGTCAAATTTATTAAAATGGTCGCACGGCATTTGATAAATTTTGTGGAGGATACAAATTTTCTGAAATCTCACTCTTCACATACACCAAAAAGCTAAGCTAAGTCTGAGCTGGTGTCATTTTCCAAGACAGAAAAGAACAACTCAACTACAGCAGCTCATAAGTACTGAAAGGATTAGGAATTTTAAATAGAAGTAATTTACCAATCTGTTTAACTTTCTGGCACCAGTTGATAAAAAATAAATAAAAAAAGTTTTCCAGTGGAGCACCCCTTTCACATTTGACGAAACCTATTTTCAAATGTATTTGAGAGACCAGGGAGCATTTGCTATAAAGCCATCGAAGAAAATTGAAAAGGAACGAGAAACAACTCACCTCTTTAAAGATTTTAATACTGTAAGTGTTGTCATCATCAGCAAAGTAAACGACCCCATGGTCCTTGGGCGATCGGTTCTCATGAAGCCAGCGTATAGCTTCGTTTCGATGCTCCACTCCGCGCGGCTTTAACCAATTGGGGTCCGAGTCCTTCAGTTTCATTGCTGGCGGGGTCTGCACATTTAGGTGGGTGTACTTCAATTCACTCTGCGCCAGCAGGTCAGACACCAAACTAGTGCGCTCCGCTGAGTCCTCCACCAAGATCCAGTGAAGAGCAGGGACAAGAAGTAACGTCTGGGACAGGCGGGTAAGTTCGGCCCGCTGGTGAGGTCTGACCAAGACAAAAGAAAAAAAAAAAGAAAAAAAAATAATAATAAATATAAAAATTAATTAATAATAATGAATAATATAGATCTTGAGGTCAATGTTCTCTCCCTCCTGCCTTACATTAAATCTAAGTTTAGGATATGGGCCCAGCTGCCACTGTCCGTCTCTGGACGTATTAATCTTATCAAACTTATTATTCTCCCCAAATGCTTGTATACCCTAGAACATGCTTCGGTTCCTGTCCCTAAGTCCTTTTTTGATTCTGTACATTCCCTTCTGTCTCCGTTTATTTGGGGACCTAGCAGACCTAAGATTAGTCTCACCACTCTCCAGCGTCCCAAGCTGGAGGCGGGTATGTCCCTTCCTGATTTTTATTTGTATTACCTGGCGGGGCAGTTGAGATATATTAGACATTGGGTTCTGGGAGACTCCATGCCCGACTCTGAACAATGCCTGGATAGGTTCGTCCCCTCAGTGTCTCCCCGGATGCTCTTAGAAAGCCCTACTCTAGGGGGTCGTGCTTACCTACCTTCACATAAGCTGGCTGTAAAAGTGTGGCGGGCCGCTAAGTCAGTATATGGATATGCTGATATCCCGTCTGATACCCCTCTATGGCACAACCCCTTTCTCATCCATGTGGGTGAGACTCTAGACTCTGTTTTTTGGATGAATGCTGGTGTGCTCACTCTGGGCGATGTGTATAGGGATAATGTTTTGTGTTCCTTCGAGCAACTGCAATCAGAATATGATTTACCCCGACACTGCTTCTTTAAATACCTACAGCTCCGTCATGCATTGTCAACACAGTTCCCTGCTGGACGTGCACCCATATCGACATTCCCTCTTATTGGTGTTTTAAAATCGCAGGGTCCTAGGGGACTGGTGTCCATCCTATATACGCACCTCATTCAGGCCAAGAACTCCCGTTCCCGGTTGCCGGCTGTCCGACACTGGGAATCTCATATTCCCAATTTGACTAAAGATGATTGGGAGGAGATGCTTTCCTCACATATGATGGTGTCTCCTTCTGCTAATAATAAACTGATTCAACTAAATATTATACATTATAGTTACATTACCCCCGTTCGTTTGCATAGAATGGGTCGTTCTGACTCGGACGCCTGCCATCGATGTGGTGCGGCTAAAGCTGATTTCTGGCATCTTATCTGGGCTTGCCCTGATATAAGATCCTTCTGGCAGGATGTCCTTGGTCTTCTTGCCACAATTATCCAACCTCCCCCGGGGTGTGACCCTCTGATTTGTTTATTTGGAGTTCTGGATGAGGAAGTGTGGCCACATTACGTGCGCACTTTATTGCGAGAATCCTTATTTTTTGCTAGGAAGTCGATTGCCCTCAAATGGATGGACCCCGGCCCGCCTTCCCTGTCTCAGTGGAAAGCTTTGGTTAATGCTATGATACCCTTCTCCCATCTTGTTTACAAGAATAGAAAATGCCCTGGTAAATTTCTTTCTGTGTGGGGTCCCTGGTGCTCCTCACCATTGACCCAATGTTCATACTCTGCATCCCCTGAGGGGACTTAAGGTCATGACTGCCCATCCCTTCCTAAATGTGGTTGTATATACCCCTTTGATTTATGTGTGTTAAGATGTTGTGCTGGATGTGTGTACTCCCTCCCCTCTGTGGACGCATGGGTCTGCCTTAACATTAGAAACATTATGCTTGGTACTCGTGACTAGATGTGGCGATATCTGCTGAATTCTACACTACGGCCTCTATTCAATATTATTCTGCCGATTTTATATTACATACCATCCCCCTTTTTTTTTTTTTCTTTTCCCTTTTTTTTTTTTTCGTTCACCTTGTTCACCCTCTTTTTGTGTTAAGGTTTCTCAACTGGTTGTTCTTGGTTTTCCTCAGACTGTGTCCTCACTGCACTGATTACTGCCGGATCTTTATATATTATGTCGTTTACATCCTGCTTACTTGTACATGTTCTCAGTGCCTTTTTTTAATTGTGTACTCCGCTTTATACCATTTTGCTCTGTGAGGCGATTTGTCTGATGTTTGTTTAATCTTCAATAAAACGTATTTTAAAAAAATAATGAATAATAATATAAAAATTAATTAATAATAATATAAAAATGTATTAATAATTAATAATAATATAAAAAAATTATAATAATATAAAAATTAATTAATAATAATATTATTTAATTTTTATATTATTATTATTATTTTATACTCTTGTAAAACTAAAATAAAGAAAAAAAAGAAACACACCTGCACATCCACCATTTGTATTTTCATCTATTTGTGTCTCAGCATAAATTCAAACACCAACAGGTTGTTATTATACATTTTGATCAAAAAGTACAAGCCCACTCGCCACATCAAAGCCACCTATTTAGAGTGGGTCCCTAACCCAACATTGGCGTAGCACCGAGCGGCTGCCACCACCACCACAACACCATGCCCACAGGGGGAGCGACCCACTGGCCAGTCAGCCCCACTGCTCCCCGACTAAGTCCCTGGCTCCAGGCCACTCCACCCCACAGACAAAGCATCACAGCAACAATGACCGCTGCAGTGCAACCTACACCAATGTGAATACCTACCAAGTGCTCCCTGCCAGAGGGCTGGGAGAATGCTAGGAGGAAACCCTTATGCAGTCTCCTGCTAATTAAAAACGTCTGGGCGCTACGCCACTCTGACTAGGTGGTCTTGACGTGGCGAGTGGGCTTGTAATTTTCGATCAAAATGTATACAGTGGTCCCTCCGTAGAGATGAGCGAATTTACAGTAAATTTGATTTGTTACAAACTTCTCGGCTCGGCAGTTGATGACTTTTCCTGCATAAATTAGTTCAACTTTCCGGTGCTCCGGTGGGCTGGAAAAGGTGGATACAGTCCTAGGAGACTCTTTCTTAGGACTGTATCCACCTTTTCCTGCCCACCGGAGCACCAGAAAGCTGAACTAATTTATGCAGGAAAAGTCATCAACTGCCGAGCCGAGAAGTTTGTGACGAATCAAATTTACTGTAAATTCGCTCATCTCTATTCGTGACGAATCGAATTTACTGTAAATTCGCTAATCTCTAGTAATCCGTTCCAAATGGACCAGGATTCGTGCAATGTAGAGTATAGGACAGTGGTCTACAAACTACGGACCTCCAGATGTTGCAAAACTACAACACCCAGCATGCCCGGACAGCCGTTGGCTGTTCGGGCATGCTGGGTGTTGTAGTTTTGCAACATCTGGAGGTCCATAGGTTGTAGACCACTGTTAGAGGAAGTTGTACTCACCTGTCCCCGCCGCTCCGGACCGTCACCGCTCGTCACCGCTGCCCTGGATGTCTCCGTCCATCGCCGCGTCCCCGATGCTCCGGCAAGGCCTCTGCATCCGCGCTCTGCATCGCCGCCATCACGTCGCTACGCACGCCGCTCCTATTGGATGACGGGACGGCGTGCGCAGCGCCATGATGACGAAGATGGAGAGTGCTGACGATGCAGGGATCCTGAATAGGACGCGCCGGAGCCCCGAGGACAGGTAAGAGACATCACCGGAGCTCATGGGGCACCGTAAACGACTATCCGGTGGCAGCTGAAGCAGTCTGCGCTGCCGGATAGCAGTTTATGCGATGGCCCCGACATACAAAAGCATCGTATGTTGATGCTGCCTCTGAGAGGCCATCGTATGTTGAAATGATCGTATGTCGGGGCCATCGTAGGTCGAGGGGTCACTGTACTAACAACCTGTTAGTGTTTGAATTTATGCTGAGAAGCAATTAGATCAAAATACAATATGTGGATGTGCGCCTAAGTTTCTTTTTCTCTATTTTTGTTTTAGAGTTATTATACTCTACTTAGCCCATCAAACACAATGCAATCCTGGAGGAATGAAGGCTAATAGAAGCAATCTAATAACCATTATTAAAACTATATAAAAAGGCAAGCCTTCCAATTAGCTATTTCCGTGTTTCCCCATCAGTGTGACTCCAGCTGTTGCAAAATTATAACTTCCAGCATGTCGGAAGTTAAAGTTTGCGGGCGATCCGATCCTCCATTTTAGTGTCCACAATGCTGCAGATGCCGTGACCTGTATTGATCACGACATCTGAGGGGGTTAATGGTGGACATCCGTAATTGTGAGACAAAATGGATGAAAAAACACCATTTTGTAATTTTTGGGGGCTTCTGTTTCTACGCAGTACATTTTTCGGTAAAAATGACACCTTATCTTTATTCTGTAGGTCCATACGATTAAAATGATACCCTACTTATAGAGGTTTGAATTACACATTTAAAATTGTCCCCTTCTGACCCCTATAACTTTTTTATTTTTCCAGGTACGGGGCGGTATGAGGGCTCATTTTTTTGCGCCGTGATCTGAATGTTTTATCAGTACCATTTTTGTTCTGGTCGGACTTTGATCACTTCACTACACATTTTGGACTTTGGAAAAAATTTTTTGCGCGTACGGTTTAATTAACAATATATTTTTATAGTTTGGACATTTACGCACGAGGCGATACCACATGTTTGGGTGGGGGGGGGGGGGTGATTAAAACTTTTATTAGGGAAGGGGTTGAATCATCTTTATTAACTTTTTTTTTCCACAATGTTACAGCTCCCATAGGGGGGTATAACATGCAGTACATTGATTCAATACACTGATCACTGCCATTGCATTACATTGATCAGTGCTATCGGCGGTTGATTGCCCAAGCCTGGATTTCAGGCTTGAAGCAATCAATCGCCGATCGGATATGTAGAAGGCAGGTAAGGCACCCTCCTGATGTGTCCTAGCTGATCGGGACATCACGATTTTACCGCGATGGTCCCGATCAGCCCGACTGAGCTGCCGGGAAGCTTTCACTTTCAACGTGGTGATCAACTTTGACCGTCGCCTCTAAAGAGTCAATGCCGGACATCTGCCTGAACGGCGGTGTCCGGCATTAGCCACGGGTCCTGGCTGCCGATAGCAGCCGGGTCCATGCAGGTATGATGCAAGCTCAGCTCCTGCGCTCGCTTCATAACCCTCCCGTGCCGCAGCGCCATTTATAAGCCCAAGACCATTTTCACCTTAAGGACCCGAGCATTTTTTGCACATCTGACCACTGTCACTTTAAGCATTAATAACTCTGGGATGGTTTTACTTTTCTTTCTGATTCAGAGATTGTTTTTCCGTGACATCTTCTACTTTATGTTAGAGGTAAATTTTCCTCGATACGATAAAATTTAGCTTTTTTTTTTTTTATTTTATTTTTTTTTTTTAAAGGAAAATAGACATTTCAAATAAATTATATATTGATTCACATTTGTCACACAATTTTCTAAATCGGAATTTTTCAGGGACCAGTTCTGTTTTGAAGGGCCTTTATATTAGAATTACCCCATTATAAAAATCGAACCCCTAAAATATTCAAAATGACATTCAGAAAGTGTGTTAACCCTTTAGGTGTTTCACAGGAATAGCAGCAAAGTGAAGGAGAAAATTCAAAATCTTCAATTTTTTTTAATTTTTTTTTAAACACAGTTTTTACAAGGGGGTAAAAGGAGAGAAATCCCCCCAAAATGTGTAAGGAAATACCTCATATGTGAACGTAATGAGCTCTGTGGGTGCACTAGAGGGCTCAGAAGTGAAGGAGCGACAATGGGATTTTGAAGTATGTATTTTTCTGAAATGTTTTTTGGGGGGCATGTCACATTTAGGAAGCCCCTATGGTGCCAGAACAGCAAAAAAAAAAAAAAAAAAAAAAAAAACACGGCATACTATTTTGGAAACGACACCCCTCATGGCACGTAACAAGGGCTACAATGAGCCTCATCACCCCACAGGTGTTTGGCAACTTTTCGTTAAAGTCGGATGTGTTAAAATCGTGGTGCCAGAACAGTGCCAATCACCCCCCCCCCCCCCCAATGTGACCCTATTTCGGAAACTACACCCCTCAGAATTTAATAAGGGGTGCAGTGAGCATTTACACCCCACTGGCGTTTGACAGATCTTTGGAACAGTGGCCTGTGCAAATGAAAAATTAAATTTTTCATTTTCATGGACCACTGTTCAAAAAATCTGTCATACCCCTGTGGGGCGTAAATGCTCACTGCACCCCTTATTACATTACATGAGGGGTGTAATTTCCAAAATGGGGTCACATGTGGGGAGGGGGGGGGGGTCCATTGTTCTGGCACCATGGGGGCTTTGTAAACGCACATGGCCTTCAATTCCAGACACATTCTCTCCAAAAGCCCAATGGCGCTCCTTCTCTTCTGAGCCCTGTAGTTCGCCCGCAGAGCACTTTACATCCACATGTGGGGTATTTATATACTCAGAAGAAATGGGGTTACAAATTTTGGGGGGCTTTTTTTCCTATTACCCCTTGTGAAAATGAAAAAAAATTGGGATAACACCAGCATTTTAGTGAAATTTTTTTAAAAAATAATTCATTTTCACGTCCAATTTTAACGAAAACTGCCAGTGCCAACTCACTCCTGCTGCTAAAAGAGTAATAGGTGCCGTCTCAGATGTCACCTATCACCCTTTTGTACCGGGTCACTGGGGACCCGATTGACCCGGAATTGCAGCAAATCGTTTTCACGCTGTAGACTTTACGGTAAAAATTACGTTTTCTTTATTCTCTGGGTCAATATGATTAAGATGATACCCATGGTTACTTACATTTCTATTATTGTACTGCTTTTAAAAAATGCCAATTGCCCTGTTTTGACCACCTCTAACTTAATTTTTCCGTATTCAGGGATGTGTGAGGGCTCATTTATTGCGCCATGATCTGTAGTTTTAGTACCATGTTTGCGTATATATGTGACTTTGTGATCGCTTTTTATTACATTTTTTGCAGTTTGATGTGACAAAAAAGCAGAGATTTTGGACACTTTTTTACGTTTACGTCGTTTGTCGTAGGGGACCATTAACATAATATTTTTATAGATTAGACATTTACGCACGTGACTATACCAAATATGTTTATTATTTATAATTTTTTTAACGCTTTTTTGTATTAATATGGGGAAAAGGGGTGATTTAAAACTCTATTGGGAGAGGGGCTTTCACTTTTTTATTTTAAACTTTTTTTTTTTTTTTTTTTTTTTTTTTTTTTACACTTTTTTTTAGTCCCCATAGGGGACTATTTATAGCAATCATTAGATTGCTAATACTGTTCAGTGCTATGCATAGGGCATAGCATTCATCAGTATTCTCGGCGATCTTCTGCTCAGGAAGGCAGATCAGTGCAGAAGACCCCAGTAGACGGACTGAGGCAGGTGACGGGACTTCCGTCCACCATCTTGGCTGATCTGATCCCCGCGGCAATGCTGGGGGCGATCATATCAGCCATTGAGGCCGGAAGAAGCGCATACCTGTGCGCGAAACCGCCGGCAGTCACCTCTGAGCGCCCCACGCGTCCGCCAGCCCCGGTTCCGGAGGAGCAGCCCGAGATGGGAGCCGTATGAACAGAACTGAAGCGGTGAGTGCAGGACACCTGTTTTGTGTCTTTCTTGGTTATTTCAGCCATTTTAAGTGCAGCGCTGCCGCAGATGCAGTGATCTGTATTGATCACGGCATCTGAGGAGTTAAAGGGGTTATCCAGGAAAAAAAAAAATTCTTATACATCAACTGGCTCCAGAAAGTTAAACAGATATGTAAATTACTTCTATTAAAAAAAATCTTAATCCTTTCAGTACTTATAAGTTGAGTTGGTCTTTTCTGTCTAAGTGCTCTCTGATGACACGTGTCTCGGGAACCGCCCAGTTTAGAAGCAAATCCCCATAGCAAACTTCTTCTAAACTGGGCGGTTCCCGAGACACGTGTCATCAGAGAGCACTTAGACAGAAAAGAACAACCTTAACTTCAGAAGCTCATAAGTACTGGAAGGACTAAGATTTTTTTTTTAATAGAAGTCATTTACAAATCTGTTTAACTTTCTGGAGCAGTTGATATATAAAAAAAAAAGTTTTTCCTGGAATACCCCTTTAATGGAAGACATCAACATGCTGACAGTCGTCGGGACCATTCGCAAATGAAGTGAGCGCAGCTCCTGTGCTCGCGTCACAGCCACGCCGTAAATGTACATCACTGTGCGCGAAGCAACGCTATGCAGTGCCGTACATTTATGGCGCATGTCTTTAAAGGGTTTAATGCACAGGCTCTGTGGTCCTGGAAAACCAGAAAACTAATTTAAGGCTGTCCATTGTGCCCCCATACTTTATGTTCAGGGTGCCCTGATATGACAAAAGACTTCAATGACAGATGACGCTCAATCTCTCCATACCCGACCTCCATTCAATTCTCTAAATCATGAAAATTACCTCCTGACAGTATCTATATCAAAGTCAGCATTCTAGTGAATGGGTGAACTTGACGGCTGTATGATGCTCTATTCCAGTGTTTTCAGCTGTTGCAAAACTACAACTCCCAGCATGCCCCGACAGCCAACAGCTGTTTGGAGACCACTGCTATAAAGCAATGCACAAACAGGAAACACACAGGCAGTGGTGCTTGCTAGCTACAGAGGAACTACAACTCCCAGCAGAACTACCCCATTGTAAAATTCTAAGTCAACATTACAAACACAACTATAACAACCAGATAGTGATTGCAGATCATATAATACTCTTGCTGGGAGTTGTAGTTTTGCAACAGTCGGATGCACCCTGGTTGGGAAACACTGCTCTATCATGTCGTACATCCAGTGTTATTAGTTACTGGTAGGCCAAATACCGCAGTACTGATCCGCTTACCTTGCATAGGTTGGGGTTACAACATATATAACAGGTAAATTCTCTCCACCGCGAAGACGTGGGGTTTCCCTTCTGCGAACATCAATGGCAGGATTCGCATGATGGTTACAGTCACATTGCTGACCTGCAAACAATCACAGTAAAGATTCAAACATGTAAAAGCAACTAAAAAAAATAATAATAAATAACAATAAATAATAATTAAACATTTAAATAATTAAAAATAAATAAATAAAATCACTTTTGTCCATGTTTATATGTTTGCTGGGGCCTCTGACAATAAAAAATAAATAAATAAAAGCACAAACTAACCTTCCTCACTTGCTCCGAAATCTTGTGTGAAGTCTTTCGGTCTCCCACTGAACGCTCTGGTGGACTCGTCTTGGCAGCAATTACCCGCTCAGGTGGTCCCCGGCAGCAGAGGTGTGCCCTTCAGTCAGTGATTGGCTAAGCAGGGCGGTCACTGCCGAGGAGAGTTGGTATCGGAGGTCGGTCAGTGGGAGACCGGAACACTTCACAGGGGAGCGAGGGAGGTAAGAGATTATGAATATATATAATTTTTTTTTTTTTATTGTCATTACATCCACAGCAACATGTAAGAAAGTTCTAGGATCCAGAATAATCGGTTATCAAGTTGTTGTACTGCAATAGTGGGAAGGTTACAGGTTCAGTCTAATAGCTCAGACTTTGGTCTCCAGGGGCTCTCCAGCTGTTGTGATACTACAGGACTACAGTCCAAATCAAAGTAGGGCAGTACTACAGTACCCAGAAAGATTATCAGAATTCGGGTTATTTAGTTTAGAAAAAAGAAGGCTTAGGGGCGACCTAATAACTATGTATAAATATATCAGGGGACCGTACAGAGATCTCTCCCATGATCTATTTATACCCAGGACTGTATCTATAACAAGGGGGCATCCTCTACGTTTAGAGGAAAGAAGGTTTCTACACCAGCACAGACGGGGGTTCTTTACTGTAAGAGCAGTGAGACTGTGGAATTCTCTGCCTGAGGAGGTGGTCATGGGGAACTCTGTAAAAGTTCAAAAGGGTCTGGATGCATTTTTGGAGAATAACAACATTGCTGGTTATGTATACTAGATCTATAGGAACAGAACATTGATCCAGGGATTCATTCCGATGCCATATTTGGAGTCGGAAGGAATTTTTACCTCGAGTATGAGGGTTTTTTGCCTTCCTCTGGATCAACTCAGTAGGGACTCATTAGGGTTATAGGTTGAGCTTGATGGATTTTTTCAACCTTATGAACTATGTAACTCCCAGCATGCCCTGACAGCCTGCAGAGTTGTAATGTCACAAGTGTAGAACATAGAATGTAGTTTAGGTCATAACGCACCAAGCTGCATTAACGCATACAGGAGACCAGCGCTGGACACCACAAAATACACCAGAAAGATGTTCCTCAGTTTCAGCCTCATGATAAAGAGATGGCGGACTTCAGGTCAGACATAAACATCTGCAAGAAGAAATACAGGAACATTTAGCACTGTCTAAAATAAAGACATATAAGACAGGGCTTCGGAATCTAGGAGGGAGCAAAAAATAATAAAAAAAATAAGTTAAGAGCCAGTATACCGCACGTAACGTAATATTATCAGTCATTAGTGACCCCTTTCCTCTCCCTGTGTCACAGTCATTAGTGTCCCCTCATCTCCCACTATCATTACTGTCCCCTCATGTGTCACAATCAGTGTATCCTCATCTCCCTTTGGTGTCACAGCCATTAGTGTCCCCTAATGCGTCACAGCCATTAGTGTCCCCTCATGTGTTACAGACATAAGTTTCCCCTCATGTGTCATTAGTGTCCCCTCATCTACTTTCATGTGTCAGTCATTAGTGTCCCCTCATCTACTTTCATGTGTCAGTCATTAGTGCCCCCTGTTGTGCCTTAGTCATTAGTGTCCTCTCATCTGTCAGTCAGTCAGTGTCCCCTCATCTCTCCCTGAGTCACAATCAGAAGTATCCCCTCATCTTAGAAAAAAAATGTTACTCACCTCCCCCATCGTTCCTGCCCTGATACTAGGGCTGGGCGGTATACTGGTTCATACCGAATACCGAAATTTTTGGGCTGCATGATATGAATTCCCCCCCCCCATACCACAATACCGTTTGGGCCCCTCCCCCTTGGGAATGAATTATCAGCCCAGCGCTGCGCTGTCCCCACATCGGGGAACTAATCCTATGTTACCCGCCAGCGCTGTTCTGCTCTCTCCCCCCCCCCCCCCCTAAATTAATGATCAGCCCAGCAGGGTACTACTCACATGTCACCTACAAGCACTGCCCTCCTCCTCTTTGTTGGGGGCCGCGGCGCTGGAACTCACTGTACGCCAGTGGTCTCCAACCTGCGGACCTCCAGATGTCCGGGCATGCTGGGAGTTGTAGTTTTGCAACAGCTGGAGGTCCGCAGGTTTGAGACCACTGCTGTACACTGTATCCCTTTGCCCGGGCTGCAAAAGATAAAGAAAATAAACTGTAACTTACCTACGTCGGCCGCACGCAGGGGACGGGAACGTCGGACAGCCGTCAGCCTATCACCGGCCGTAGCAATGTCCTGCCCCGGCCAGTGATAGGCTGAGCCCAATGCCAACGGCTGTCCGGGCATGCTGGGAGTTGTAGTTTTGCAACACCAGGAGGTCCGCAGGTTGGAGACCACAGGCGTACAGTGAGTTCCAGCACCGGCAGCCCCCAACAAAGAGGAGGAAGGCAGTGCTTGCGGGTGACACATGTGAGTAGTACCCCACTGGGCTGATCATTAATTTTGGGGGGGGGGGGGGGAGCAGAACAGTGCTGGCGGGTAACATGATTTGGGGGGGTGAAAAATATACCATTATATACCGTGGAACCGCCATAAGTTACAAAAATACCGTGGTACACATATTTGGTCATACCGCCCAGCCCTACCTGATACCCCCTTCTACTTTCGGTAGGTGCTCTGTTGATATGAGCAGCAGATGTCAAGTGACCGGCACAGCCAATCAGTCCGCTCTATACTCCTGATGTCACCTGACGTCTACCGCCCACCATAGCACCGACCATGGGCAGATTGGGGGAATCTGCAGAGTAACGGAGGAAGAGGAAAGTATTTAAAATTTGTATTTTGAAACAAAAGATGGACAACCCCTATTAGAAAGGGCTGACAAAAACCTAAACACCACCATGAAATTCTTATTCACCATGGCGACCTGGGATTTGTCAAACCTTGATATGACACAGGATCTTCACCATTGAGCCCATTAAGCACAGTGGACCTCCAGCTGTTGCAATACTACAACTCCCAGCATGCCCCCCAACAGCCAACAGCTGTTTGGAGACCACTGCTATAAAGCAATGCACAAACAGGAAACACACAGGCAGTGGTGCTTGCTAGCTACAGAGGAACTACAACTCCCAGCAGAACTACCCCAATGTTAAAATCTAAGTCAAGATTACAAACACAACTATAACAACCAAATAGTGATTGCATATCATATAATACTGTATAACTAATAAAACTCCCAGGGCATGCTGGATATTGTAGTGCACAATACAGCTACTGGTGCATAACAGGGAGCACAACATTCATATACAGCAGTGTTTCCCAACCAGGGTGCCTCCAGCTGTTGCAAAACTACAACTCCCAGCATGCCCGGACCTGTCCGGGCATGCTGGGAGTTGTAGTTTTGCAACAGCTGGAGGCGCCCTGGTTGGAAACACTAATATACAGGATAAATAACATATTTACCATATTCACATCACACTCGGTGCCGGGCAGGAGGCGCTGAGCTGTCACGGTGCCCCATCTTCCCCTATTCACTCTGCACTAATAAACAAGCCCAGGAGCAATGAATGGACGGGCGCAGACTGATGACGTCAGCGTTGTAGCAGGAAGCGCAACGTGGTACAAATTGTTGTGCGCGGGGATGTTGGCGGTCACGTGGTTCGGGACGGTCCATAAGCAGTTCAGAGGGGTGGCGGGCGATGGATGCGCGCCTACGGGGAGGATTCATAATGGGGCAGAATGCCAGATAACTAGTTATGGGAAACTCGTGTTGCCCATAGCAACCTATCACAGCATAGCCTTCGGTACTGAGTGAAGTGAAAACTGCACTGTGATGGGTTGCCATGGGCAACACAGTTTTAGTTTTACACACATTTAGAAGATAACTTTTAACAGATTTAAAAACAAATAAAAATGTAAAAAATAATAATATTGTTATTAAATAAAAAAATATCAAATCGTTAATAAATTGTTTTACAAGTGTCATTTTTTTCTTGTATTTTAACTTGGGTTGAAGAGTCGAGGTGTAAAGATGTCACCTGTGTACAGGAAGAAAAACACTATGATAAAAAATAAATAAAAAGCTATAAAGTTATTCATTCTGGAAAGGAAGAGAGTGAAGTGTCTGGTGCCACCTATTGGAGGAAGTGTCCCTGCAAGTTGTCGCTTGACATGTTTTCAGGGAACATGTCCTTAAAGGAGTAGTCCAGTGGTGACCCAGTGGTAAACAACTTATCCCCTATCCTAAGGATAAGGGATAAGTTGCAGATCACGGGGGGGTCCGACCGCTGGGGCCCCCTGCGATCTCCTGTACGGAGCCCCGACAGCCCGCGGGAAGGGGGCGTGTCGACCTCCACACGAAGCGGCGGCCGACACGCCCCCTCAATACAACTCTATGGTAGAGCCGAAGCGCTGCCTTCGGCAATCTCCGGCTCTACCATTGAGATGTATTGAGGGGGCGTGTCGGCCGCCGCTTCGTACGGGGGTCGACACCCGCTATCTGTCCGGAGAGCCTGGCCCCCGTACAGAGAGATCGCAGGGGGCCCCAGCGGTCGGACCCCCAGCGATCTCAAACTTATCCCCTATCCTTAGGATAGGGAATAAGTTTTTCACCACTGGACTACCTCTTTAATTTCATGCTGCCTGAGTCATAGGGGTGGTTCCTGCCCGCTCTGCCAAATTTGACTGATAGATGTTTCCTTATACCCAAAAATAGAGGTTGATGTGGTTGGGCGAAGTCGGTGCTATGTGCGTCAATGACTCATTGTTTCGGGCAACATAAAAGTGATGACTGGTTCCCTTTAAGAGCCTTGGAACATGACTGGTGATTATAATTTCGGATGCTGGTCAAAGAGGAAAAAAAAAAAAGCCCTGTCAGTCCCAAAACAAAGGTCTTTCTGTTAGGCAGCCAGCACCCTGCTTTGTACTGACCAAGGGAAAGTACCCGAAAACAGCTGTTTACAGATGGGTCCTCTTCCTACTGGTAGATAGTCTGGATAGGCTAATACACTGCTCAAAAAAATAAAGGGAACGCTAAGATAACACATCCTAGATCTGAATGAATGAACTTATCGTATGAAATACTTTCGTCTTTACATAGATGAATGCGCTGACAACAAAATCACACAAAAATTATCAATGGAAATAATGTATCAACCCATGGAGGTCTGGATATGGAGTCACACTCAAAATCACAGTGGAAAACCGCACTACAGGCTAATCCAACTTTATGTAATGTCCTTAAAACAAGTCACAATGAGGCTCAGTAGTGTGTGTGGCCTCCACGTGCCTGTATGACCTCCCTACAACGCCTGGGCATGCTCCTGATGAGGTGGCAGATGGTCTCCTGAGGGATGTCCTCCCAGACCTGGACTAAAGCCTCCGCCAACTCCTAGACAGTCTGTGGGGCAACGTGGCGTTGGTGGATGGAGCAAGACATGATGTCCCAGATGTGCTCAATCGGATTCAGGTCTGGGGAACGGGCGGGCCAGTCCATAGCATCAATGCCTTCCCCTTGATGGAACTGCTGACACACTCCAGCCACATGAGGTCTAGCATTGTCTTGTATTAGGAGGAACCCAGGGCCAACCGCGCCAGCATATGGTCTCACAAGGGCTCTGAGGATCTCATCTCAGTACCTAATGGCAGTCAGGCTACCTCTGGCAAGCACATGGAGGGCTGTACGGCCCCCTAAAGCACAGGGCGCCAGTGGTGAATTTGCCAATCTTGGTGTTCTCTGGAAAATACCAAACGTCCTGCACGGTGTTGGGCTGTAAGCACAACCCCCACCTGTAGACGTCGGGCCCTCATACCTCCCTCATGGCGTCTGTTTCTGACCATTTGAGTGGACACATGCACATTTGTGGCCTGCTGGAGGTCATTTTGCAGGGCTCTGGCAGTGCTCCTCCTGCTCCTCCTTGCACAAAGGCGGAGGTAGCGGTCCTACTGCTGGGTTGTTGCCCTCCTACGGCCTCCTCCACATCTCCTGATGTATTGGCCCGTCATTTCTATGGGTTGGTCGTAAGACCCGAGTACAGAACTCGGCATTATCGACGCTCCCATAGAAATTAATGGAGTGCGTGCCTTCTACCAGTAGCTGACACACGCTACTCAGGGGTTCGCAGCAGGGGTCCCAGCAGTCGGACCCCCCACGATCAGCTACTTATCCCCTATCCTGTGAATAGGGGATAACTTAATTTACTGTGGTAGCCTAGTAAGGGCGGTGTTATCCCGTACTCTTGCTGCTCTGTCAGGCAGCCTCCCTACAGTGTCCGCCCATGTAAATATGTTTCTAATGTATTTTACCATGTAATGTTTTCAGACAGCGTTGTCACTTTAAAACTGTTTACCATGTGACTTGTCATGTGATTGCTACACAGGAGGTTCCAGTGATCAGGTGATCCCAGAGGTAACCTATGGGCTCCCTGCTAGTCTCCCCCATATAAGTCCTGGGTGGTGCTTCTCTCTCTCTTTCCTTACAAGTCTTTGCCCAAGTCAAGTCTAGTCCTAGAGAGTCCAGAGTCATAGGAGGACTCAAGTCCAGTCTGCAGCCACAAGCAGCTACAAGTAACCACAGTCTCAGTATTGTCAGTCAAGTCAGTCACAGTCATCATTTGTCAAGTCAATGTGGTCTGAATTAAATTGACCCCATCTACTACAAGTCCCAGCAAGCCCTTAAGGTCTCTGAGTCACTGGTCACCTCCATGGGCCCTGGCTGAACTGTATAGATTTTACCATCTGTCTACCCTAAGTAAAGCTACCGTTATCCGTAACTTGGCGTCGGAGTCATTATTGCCCCCCGTGCCTAGCCCAGGATCTAGTGGTATACCTTCGGGTGGTATTGAGGATAAACCACATCCTGGCATCAAGAATACAAGGGGTTCATTCAATCTGCCCTGCATCTCACACCCTATACAGTGACCCCCCCCCCCGACCTACGATGGCCCCGACATACGATCATTTCAACCTACAATGCTTTTGTATGTGGGGCCATCGCATAAACGGCTATCCGGCAGCGCAGACTGCTTCAACTGCCACCGGATAGCCATTTACGGTGCCCCGTGTGGTCCGCTGACGATCACTTACCTGTCCTCAGGGCTCTAGCGCGTCCTCCTCAGGATCCTCTGCATCGTCGGCGCTCTCCGTCGTCATCACGTCGCTGCGCACGCCGTCCCATCATCCAATAGGAACGGCGTGCATAGCGACGTGATGGCGGCGACGTGAGAGCGAGGATGCCGGGGAAGCATAGGCCTTGCCGGAGCGTCGAAGACACCCCGGGGACGCGGCGACAGCGATGGAAGGTGACATCCAGGGCAACGGTGACGAGCGGTGACGGTCCAGAGCGGCGGGGACAGGTGAGTACAACCTCCAATACCAGTGGTCTTCAACCTGCGGACCTCCAAATGTTGCAAACCTACAACTCCCAGCATGCCCGGACAGTTGTAGTTTTGCAACATCTGGAGGTCCGCAGGTTGTAGACCACTGTCCTATAATTTACATTGCACGGATCCCTCAACATACGATGGTTTCAACAAACGATGGTTCTTTTGGAACGGACCACATTACGCTGGAGTTCTACTTTAAGTGACAGACTTGTGAGACTTTATTATTAGACCAGATCTTGTTGGATGATGAAGCTGCAGCTTGTTTCAGGAAAGTTCTCGCATTAGACCGCCCCTCAGTTCACGCCCATCACCCACCAGAAACCACCTCGCATCCTCTGAGACATAAACCAAACAATGGGAGTTATGTCAGATGATCATAACCGCTTCCTATGCAAACACCCTCCTCCTCCAGAATTCCCCTTTGAGTCTTGACTTTGTGGTATGGGGTGTGAGATGCAGGGCAGATGGAATTACCCTAGGGGCAGATGGCATTAACCCCTTGTATTCGTGACGCCAGTGCGTGGTTTATCCTCAATACCACCCAAAGGTATACCGCTACGCACGGGGCTAATAAAGACTCCGACGATACAGTTCAACCAGGGCTCATGGAGGTTACCAGTGACTTCAGAGACCTCAAGGGCTTGCTGGGACTTGTAGTAGAACGGGACAATTTAGTGCAGGCCACGCTGACTTGACAATTGATGACCGTGATGGACAATACTGTGCCTGTGACTTACTTGCAGGTTTGTAGCCTGTGGCTGCAGACTGGACTTCAGGCCTCTTATGACTCCAGACACCCACTAGGCTCGACTGTACCTCAGCAAAGACTTATCTCCAAAGAGAGAGAAGCTCCACCCAGGGCTTATATGGGGGCGACTAGCAGGGAGCCCATAGGTCACTCTTGGGATCACCTGGTCACTGGTACCTCCTGGGTAACAATCACATGACATATCACATGGTATAACTCTTAAAGCAACATTACATTTTATAACACTTTACATGGTAAAACATATTTACAATGGGGAAACAAGTGCAGGGGCCATGGGAGCACTGAAGGAGGCTGCCTGACAGGACAGTACAGCAGGAGCACGGGGTAACACCTCCTGTACTGGGTCACCACAACTTGTTCCTTGGATTTGATTGGAGGAGAAGGTTCCTTATATTGGTGACATTATCTGGGCAGCAGTATTGTTTATGGCAGTAGGTTTTTCCTTATCATCAGCCTTCAGTACAGCTCACTTGCAACCTCTAATGGCTGTAAGTAATATATTGTGTTCTGCACGCTCCCCACCCAGATTTCAATTTTATTTCCCACCTCCCCCACAGAACAGTGGACCCCCCCACATGTGACCACATTTTGGAAACTACACCCTTCATGGAATGTAACAAGGGGTACAGTGAGCATTTACACCCCACTGGCGTTTTACAGACTTTTGGAACAGTGGAACATTTTCACGGACCACTGTTCAAAAAATATGTCAAACACCTGTGGGGCGTAAATGCTCACTGTACCTCATAACATTACATGAGGGGTGTAGTTTCCAAAATGGGGTCACGTGTGCATGTATGTTCACTGTTCTGGCACCATGGGGGCTTTGTAAATGCACATGACCTTCAATTAGCCCCTGAAAAAAAACCCAAAAAACTGTACATAAAAATAAACATATGTGGTATCGCTGCGTGCATAATTGTCCGAACTATAAAAATATATTGTTATTTAAACCGCACGGTCAATGGCGTACGCGCAAACAAATTCTAAAGTCCAAAATAGCGTATTTTTGGTCACTTTTTATATAATGAAAAAAATGAATAAAAAGAGATCAAAAAGTCCGATCAATACAAAGATGGTACCGATAAAAACATCAGAACACTGTGCATAAAATGAGCCCTCATACCGGCCCGTACGCGGAAAAATAAAAAAAGTTATAGGGGTTAGAAGATGAGAATGTTTTACATATAAATTTTCCTGCATGTAGTTATGATTTTTTTCCGAAGTACGAAGTAGTCAGGGCAGGCTGACAGCGGGGAGGAGACATCCATCCTCCCCAACAATTCAATGAATATTCATTACAGGGGTGTGGAAAAGGGGCGAAACCATTGCAGAAGAAACACCAGCCATGCAAAATAATAAAACAATAGACCAGGTCTGGGGAGCTCCCAGACCTGTGTCTTGCCTCCTACTGACACTAGATAAAACAGATTACCTCACTTCCAGTGGGCAGGTATATCCTGCCAGGGAGGAACCAACTTTTTTTTCCTAGTGTCAGCGCCTCCTAGTGGCAAGAGCATATACCCATCAGTATTTGTGTTCCCCAATGAAGAGCGACCAAGAAGAGAGAAAATCATGGTGTGGCCCCCATCCTCCCCTGACCTCAATCCTATTGAGAACCTTTGGAGCATCCTCAAGCAAGATCTATGAGGGTGAAAGGCAGTTTACATCCAAACAGCAGTTCTGGGAGGCTATTCTGACATCTTGCAAACAAATTCAAGCAGAAACTGTCCAAAAACTCACAAGTTCAATGGATGCAAGACTTGTGAAGCTGCTATCAAATAACGGGTCCTACGTTAAAATGTAACGTGACCTGTTAAAATGGTGAAAATGTTGTTAAAAGTTTGATTGAAATAGCTTTAGATTTAAGTAAATGCTGCAAACACAACAAATGACAATTTTCAGTTCTTTACAACCTATAAAGAGTTTTGAATGTTACTGTGCGTAATAATTTGGAGCAGAGCATTGTACGTTTTTTTATTAAAAAAAAAAATAAAAAATACTGTTATTAGGAGGTTTGTTAAAAAAAAATTTGAATTGTACTCTTAACCCCTTCCCTCTCAGGTCATTTTTCATTTTTGCACTTTTGCTTTTTCCTCACCTTCTAAAAACACTTCCCGTTGTCATAACTCATATGAGAGCTTGTTTTTTGCACCAATTTTACTTTGTAATACCATTAATAATTCCACTACAAAGTCTATGGCAAAACTAGAAAAAAAAACATTTGTGGGGCAAAATTGAAAGTTACAAGGATTCCGGATTTATATAGGTTTTATTTTATTACTTAAAAAAAAAAAAAATTATATATAATATATATATATATATCAAAATTTATATATCTAAAATTGTCTGACCCCTATAAACTTTATTTTTCCGTATACGGATGGTATGATGGCTCATTTTTTGCGCCGTGATGTGACGTTTTTATCGGTACCATTTTTGTTTTGATGAGACTTTGTGATTGCTTTTTATAAATTTCTTTAGGATATACAAAGTGACCAAAAATACGCAATTTTGGACTTTGGAATTTTTTTTTTTCCTACAAGTACACCATTGACCGTGCGGTTTTAACATTATATTTTGATAGCTCAGACATTTACGCTCACATCGATACCACGTGTTGATTTTTTACATTTTTTTGGTCCCCATAGGGGACTATAACATGCAATACTTTGATCGCATACACTGAACAATGCTATGCCATATGATCTCAGGCTTGAAGCAATCAAGCAACGATCAGACAACGGGAAGGAAGGCAAGTGCCCTCTTGCTGTCCTCTCAGCTGTTCGGGATGCCGCGATTTCACCACAGTGGTCCTGAACAGCCCACTGAGCTAACCGGCAACGGCAATCTCCCGTTTTAGATGCCCCAATCAACTTTGATCGCAGCGTCTAAAGGGTTAATACCAGACATCAGCCCGATCGGCGATGTCCGGTATTAGCTGCGGGTCCCGGTTGCTGATACAGTGGGTGTAAATATACATCCATTTGCCGGAAGGGTTTAATAGTTGATAACATGAGAATTATGCTGATTGTTATTTACATAAATTATTTAGATAAATGAAAAAAATATAATTTGCATAATAATTTGGAACAGGGTGTATTGTTACAGCAGGACTACATGGCCACTCATTTGACATTTTTAGGGGGGAGAGAATTAATGTCCTCTGGGCCCTCACGCAGCTGCACTTGAGGACAGTGCCTCATTCCCCACACAATACGGCCCTGCCATGACGACTTACATGGATGCACTTATACATGCATTCATCACCTACCTAGACCACTCATACACACCCTGACCTCTTACATAGATACACAGATGAATGTTTATGATAGACATGGACACAATCACCACAAAGTCACACATGCAACACACAATCACCTCATAGTCACATATAGAACACACAACCACTACATAGGCACACATACAACACACAATCAATTACCACATAGCTATAACATGCATATTATTATATCACACTGTCAACTCAGGAAGCAACACTGATTGACAATCAATTTCACAAATGGAACAGACAACAGGTGGAAATTATAGGCAATTAGCAAGACATCCCCAATAAAGGAGTGGTTCTGCAGGTGGTGACCAAAGACCACTCAGTTCCTATGCTTCTTGGCTGATGTTTTGGTCACTTTTGAATGCTGGCGGTGCATTCACTCTAGTGGTAGCATGAGACGGAGTCTACAACCCACACAAGTGGCTCAGGTAGTGCAGCTCATCAATGCAAGCTGTGGAAAAAGGTTTGCTGTGTCTGTCAGCATAGTGTCCAGATCATGGAGGCGCTACCAGGAGACAGGCCAGTACATCAGGAGACGTGGAAGAGGCCGTAGGAGGGCAACAACCCAGCAGCAGGACCGCTACCTCCACCTTTGTGCAAGGAGGAGGAGCACTGCCAGAGCCCTGCAAAATGACCTCCAGCAGGCCACAAATGTGCATGTGTCCACTCAAACAGTCAGAAACAGACTCCATGTGGGTGGTATGAGGGCCCGACATCCACAGGTAGGGGTTGTGCTTACAGCCCAACACCGTGCCAGAGAACACCAAGATTTGCAAATTCACCACTGGTGCCCTTTGCTCTTCACTGATGAAAGCATGTTCACACTGACAAACGTGACAGAGTCTTGAGACACCGTGGAGCACATTCTGCTACCTGCAACATCCTCCAGTATGACTGGTTTGGCGGTGGGTCAGTAATGGTGTGGGGTGGCATTTCTTTGGGGGGCCGCACAGCCCTCCATGTGCTTGCCAGAGGTAGCCTGACTGCCATTAGGTACCGAGATGAGATCCTCAGACCCCTTGTGAGACCATATGCTGGTGCGGTTGGCCCTGGGTTCCTCCTAATGCAAGACAATGCTAGACCTCATGTGGCTGGAGTGTGTCAGCAGTTGCTGCAGAAGGAAGGCATCGATGCTATGGACTGGCCCGCCCATCCCCCAGACCTGAATCCGATTGAGCCCATCTGGGACATCATGTCTCGCTCCATCCAACAAAGCCACGTTGCACCACAGACTGTCCAGGAGTTGGCGGAGGCTTTAGTCCAGGTCTGGGAGGACATCCCCCAGTAGACTATCCGCCACCTCATCAGCAGCATGCCCAGGTGTTGTAGGGAGGTCATATGGGCATGTGGAGGCCACACACACTACTGAGCCTCATTGTGACTTGTTTTAAGGACATTACATAAAGTTGGATCAGCCTGTAGTGCGGTTTTCCACTTTGATTTTGAGTGTGACTCCATATCCAGACCTCCATGGGTAGATAAATTTGATTTCCATTGATAATTTTTGTGTGATTTTGTTGTAACTGCCTGCAGACCTCTATAGTGTCATACAGGACAGGCGATAGGTGTACATGTCTATCCACATGGTGAAATGTGCAGAGCATTGAACCATAGTGTCTGTACTACAGACATTAGGGTGCAATGCTCTGCACATACCCCATGTGTATAGCAGTGTGTACACTACAGACTAGGCCTGGGTCACTGGTGCCTCCCACCCTACCCATCCCCATAAACTGTACAAAGAAAACAATTTCCCATGACTCTCCAGCTGTTGCAAACTACATCTCCCATCATGTGCAGAAAGAAGGTCATGATGGCAGCTGTAGTTCTGCAACTACTAGAGAGAGTCACAGGTACGGGGACATGACCGTTTATCTAACAAATCTCCCCCATCCCAGGTCCTGGCACTGCTCTGGCTTCTTCTAGTCAGGCCTGGCCAGAGCAATGTGTCTCCAGCTGTTGCAAAACTACAACTCCCAGCATGCCCGGACAGCCAAAGGCTGTCCGGGAATGCTGGGAGTTGTAGTTTTGCAAAAGTTAGAGAAACACTGTACTACAAGGCACATGCCCAAGAGATACCAAATAGGAAAATTAATTAAAAAAAAAAACATAAATTGAGTACAGAGAAAAGTTGGGTTTATATTTTTAATTTCTCATTTTATCAAAACATTGTTCCGATCAAGACATGGATCCACTTCCCCCAAGAATAGAAAAGCCTCGACAGGTTGTTACCTTTCTTACGTACTCACTAGCAGACCGAAAAAAAAAAAAAGGTGGAGAGATGTAGAGCGCAGGCTCCCCCCCCCCCCCCCCCAGACGTAGCTACACAGGGTGTCACATTATTGGGCCGTCCATGCACCTCCTCAGGTACATGGCAGGATGGATAGGGGGGGAAAAGGGGGAAAGAAAGAGCAGGTGGGGTGTCGCCCGTCAAACTAATGTTACTTTCTATTCATTCCTGATTCGTACATTCCTAACCATGGCTGCAGCCCTGAGAATTTTTATATTTTATTTTAATAGTTTTTTTTTTTTTTTTGTATCACATGTAAAATCTGGTCATCCTCCTCCCACACGGAGATGTGGATAGCGTCTGTAAATCAGGTATAAAGGCTGGATTAAGGGGGCAGGCGACATGATTAAAAAGAAAAAAAAAAATAATCTCAAATTTGAGAAGGTGGTCCAGTTCCTTACTGTTCATTGTGACAGTGCATGATCCTTCTATACACACAAACACATACACACCATAAGTGCAGGGGGGGGGGGGGGCAGTACCCCATAAATCTCATCAGACATACGTTCACACACACACTCGGCGCTCCGACGCTTCCTCTGGTCTCTTTATTCTCAAGTTTGGTCCGTGAATGAAGTCCCACCTTACGCCACCTCTCGCGTGGGGGATCCCACTGCCCCTTCTTCCCCCCTTTTCCCTGAAGACTTAAGTCGGTGGTGTTATCGAAGAGATAGGCTGAAATCTGACGCGATGTTGACGCCTGGTTTTCGCACAGTTATCACAGAGGTTTGTGCGTTGTAGTCGAAATCCAGCGGCACTTCTGAACCACCTAGGGAGGAAGCAAGAATAGTATATTTCAGCCATCTATATCAGTGGTCTCCAACCTGCGAACCCCCAGATGTTGCAAAACTACAACTCCCAGCATGCCCGGACATCCAACGGCTGTCCGGGCATGCTGGGAGTTGTAGTTTTGCAACATCTGGATATCCGCAGCTTGAAGACCACTGGTCTATATCAATGGTATTCAAACGCTTGACGTTCTGCTGGTGCAAAACTACAACTCCCAGCATGCCCGGACAGCAGTTGGCTGTCAGGGCATGCCGGGAGTTGTGGCTCTGCAACAGCTTGAGGTTCAGTTTGGAGACCACTGTTGTATATTAAAAGGGGTACTCCGGTGGAAAACATTTATTTTCATTTTTTTAAATAAACTGGTGCCAGAAAGTTAAGCAGATTTGTAAATTACTTCTATTGCTAAATCTGGCCCTGTGTATGCAGCTCCCTTGCTATCTCCTGGTCCTTTGGAGGGCAAAACTGATAGATATAGATAGATAGAATATACATCTATCTATAGCTCTCTCTCAAAAAAAAAAAAAAAAAAAAAATATTAATTCAAAATATATTACACATCTCTGTATTATTATAGTATTGATTCAACAATAGTGATAAACGCCATAGTTCTCATGAAGCGCATTCTACAGGGAAGCACTTACCCGGCTGCTGTAGGGTTATGCTGGTCGGCTTGGTGGCTCCAATGATCACAACTCTCTCTAACCAACTGGGGGTCTCAAACTTTCCATTAAGATCCAGGGAACTGATGGAAAAAAAAAGAAAAAAGAAAGATAAAGAAATACATAAAGTAAATATATAAATATAAATTTTATATATATATATATATATATATATATATATATATATATATATATATATATATATATATATATATATATACACACATATACATATATATATATATATATACACACACACACATATATATATAAAAATACACACACACACTATATACACACAAAAGATACATTTACATATACACACACGCACACATTAAATTTTATATAAATGTATTAAAATATATTTATAAATTTGTATAAATATATAGTATATAAAATGTAATACATATTTATAATATATATTATATAATAATTTTTTATATACAGTGGTCCCTCAACATACAATGGTAATTCGTTCCAAATGACCAATCGTTTGTCGAATCCCTCGTATGTTGAGGGATTTGTGCAATGTAAAAAGTGCATTTAATACTCACCTGTCCCCGTTGCTCCGGACCGCGTCCTCACCGCTCCCAATGCTGTCCCAGGGGCTCCCGATGCTGTTCCGCTGCTCTGGCGTCTTCTGCGGGATCCTCCAGCTTCTTCCGCATCTTCTCCGGTGTCCGGGCCTCGCTTTCTGGTGACATAACGTCTGTGTGCCGGGACGGCGTACGTAGTGACGTAATAACGACGCCGGAAAGCGAGGCCCGGATCCTGGAGAAGATGCGGAAGACGCCGGAGGATTGGGAAGTGGACCCGGAGCAGCGGGAATAGGTAAGTGAACCTGTCCGGGATGGTTAAACTGCTATCCGACCGCAACTTAAGCATTTTGCGCTGTCGGATAGCAGTTAATGCGATGGCCCCCGACATATAAAAGAATCGTATGTCGATTTGATCATATGTCGGGCCATCGCATGTCGGGGGGGGGGGTTACTGTAATTTATATTCATACAAATATATTTAAAAAAAAAATAAAAAAAAAAAAATATATATATATATATATATATATATATATATATATATATATATAATATGTGTGTGTGTGTGTGTGTGTGCGCGTGTATGTATATATATATACATATATATATGTATTTTTTTTTTTTTTATTATTATTTATACACACACACACACACACACACATTACATTTATATATTTTTTCCTCCATACTCAAAGAGACAAAGCTCAGCTCTCATTCTTTTGTTCGCGCCCCCATCAGATTTTATTTATTTACTCAACCTCACCTGGATGTCAGCTTCCCATTGCTATAGCTGAACTCTCTGTATACAAACTCATTTTGCTGGTAATTGAAGCTATGACCATCATCCAAGTACAATTCACCTTTGGCTTCTCCCTAAAAAGTAAAAAAGGTAAACCTCACATAAGTCAACCAAAGTAGCGGTGAACCTAGACCAGTGTGCCTCCAGCTGTTACAAAACTACATCTCCCAGCATGCTGGGAGTTGTAGTTTTGCAACAGCTGGAGGAACACCGGTTGGAAAACACTGACCTAAATTAAGCAAATCAGTCGGCCAAGTCCAGAAATACAATATTCACTGACCTGCAGATTCAGTGCCACATAGAGCGTAAAAGGATCATCCTGCATGCAGTCTGAGGAACGTCTTGGCCGATCCTTCCGAGGAATTATAGACCCACCGCGCTGAAACACTGGAATCTGGAAGGAGTCACAAAAGTTATAACAAGAAGAAGTACAAGGAATCCGAAATACATAGGAATGATACTTACTGAACTGATGGTGACCGGATGGTAGAACTTCTGAGGAGCCTCATACTTCTGATGTGTGTGGACATCATACCAGACCTGTCAGGAATTACAAGACGTCAGTAACAAATAGGACCATAGGGGTCACAGGACAACACAACCAAAAGGGGACCAGTGTACTTACGTCTCCAGTCCCAGGAAGATAGATCTGAACCCCTCGGGCATTGCTCTCCGTTACCGGGTGCACCAGAAGGGCAGAACCTAGACAGATGAATGGCACCATGTATACAGGTATATACTGCTATACTACATAAATGGGCAGAACACAGACTAATATGTCATAATATTATATATATATATATATATATATATATATATATATATATATATATATGAGGCTCACCCAACAGATATTGGTCATCCATGGCGAAGGCAGAGACATCTGATGGAAACTCAACCCAGAGCGGCCTAGAATACATATAAAGCATAACAAGCGTTAGGGAAAAATGGAGCCCTATCATTGACTATCATGGGATTAAAGGGTACCTCTCATCAAATAAACTTTTGATATATTTTAGATTAATGAATGTTGAATAACTTTCCAATAGCATGTTAATGAAAAATATGCTTCTTTCTATTGTATTTTTCCCGATCAGTCCTGTCAGCAAGCATTTCTGACTCATGCTGGAGTCCTAAACACTCAGAGCTGCCAGCCTGCTTTGTTCACAGCCAAACAGGCTGTGAACAAAGCAGGCTGGCAGCTCTGAGTGTTCTCCTTTGTGAACAAAGCAGACTGGCAGCTCGTAGTGTTTAGGACTCCAGCATGAGTCTGAAATGCTTGCTGCCAGGACTGGTAGGGAGACCCCTAGTGGTCATTTCTTCAAAGTGGAAAATTAAATAGAAAGAAGCAGATTTTTTTAATAACATGCAATTGTAAAGTTATTCTGCATACATTAATCTATAATATATCAAAAGTTTTTTTGATCAGAGGTACCCTTTAAAAGGGGTACTCCCCTAGGGAATTTTTTTTTTTTTTTTTTTTTTTTTTTTTTTTTTTTTTTTTTTAACAGGTGCCAGAAAGTTACAGATTAGTAAATGACTTATATGAAAATAAATCTTAACCCTTCCAGTACTTAGCTGCTGTATACTACAGAGGAAGTTATTTTCACATTGAATTTCCTTTCCGTCTAACCACAGTGCTCTCTGCCGACACCTCTGTCCGTGTCAGGAACTGTCCAGAGCAGGAAAGGTTTGCTATGGGGGATTTTCTTCTACTCCGGACAGCAGAGAACACTGTGGTCAGACAGAAAGGAAATTTAAAAAAGAACCTCCTTTGTAACTTTCTGGCACCAGTTGATTAAAAAAAAAAAAAAAAAAAAAAAGTTTTCCACTGGAGTACCCCTTTAATGTTGTCAACCAGAAGCGGGGGGTCCCTTTCTTCTCCTCGGGTGATAAACCCCCTCCCTCACTCTCCTCAGTCACTGATCTACCCCTTTAAATGTGTAATCTTAAAAGGGAATAATAAACTACTGGCTAATCCAGAGGATAGACCATCAATATCTGAGGGCGGGGGGGGCGACAGCCGGCTGTCAACAGTGTAAAGAACCGGAAGCCTTGGCTCCATACATGGTGTAGTGATGGCATCAGATGACTTTATTCGAGCTCCTATTGAAGTGAATGGAAGCTGAACTGCAGTAATCCGATGTGAGCTCTACACAATATACAGGTAGGTAGAGGCTCTCCGCTCTGTACATGGCTTACAACCAGGTGTAGAGACTGTGCACAACACTGTAGGTGTAGGCACCCCACCAATCCGCTACTCATCGCCTAACCTGTGGCTAGGCCATCTGTTATTTTTCCCTTGGAAAATCCCTTTAAATATGGAACCACTAATAAAATAAAATAAAAAAAATTCAAAATATACCAGTGATCCCCCCCCCCCCCAACCTGTGGTTCTCCAGCTGTTGCAAAACTACAACTCCCAGCATGCCCTAACAGACTTCAAGGCGCTCTTTTGTCCGCCTCAGTCAGTGATTGGACAAGCAGAACGTGTTATGGGAGAGGGAACAGGAAGCATTGACGGGGGGAATGGCACATTAGCCACAGATGAGTTTGTGTGTTTATTTCTTTCCCCCCTGACACCCTAATAGTACAAACCAATTCTCTGGAATATATCACTTTTAGAGATGAGCGAATTTACAGCAAATTCGATTCGTCACGAACTTCTCGGCTCGGCAGTTGATGACTTTTCCTGCATAAATTAGTTCAGCTTTCCGGTGGGCTGGAAAAGGTGGATACAGTCCTAGGAGACCCTTTCCTAGGACTGTATCCACCTTTTCCAGCCCACCGGAGCACCTGAAGGCTGAACTAATTTATGAAGGAAAAGATATCAACTGCCGAGCCGAGAAGTTCGTGACGAAT